>NW_017386006.1:1597151-1618341 GCF_000237925.1 Schistosoma mansoni | reverse complement strand
GAGCATCTATCAGTGCGGTAGATGCTGCCGAGATCCATTGTTTCTCCCTAACGTTATGGTTTACCTTATTAGCGGATATCACTGCTGAATTCCACAGCTTTTCGGAAGTCATTTCACGCTGCCTCGGGGTGGACACAACTTACATGGCTGCCTAACTGTTTTTCTAGTTGTTCCTGAAATATATTCTTAGCTTGCCTACCATTAAGTAGAACCCTTAGAGGTTTCCCTGCAGTGTCTTTCCTACGTCCAGTAAGACGCAGACAAATACGTGCTCGCACTAGAGCATGATCTGAATCTAAGCATGTGCCCCAGAATGAGCGACAGTCTTCTATCGAGCCCCTCCATCGGTGGCTGATAGCGATGTGATCTAATTGGGTCCAACGTTGGGACGAATTCGGGGGTCGCCAGGTCAAAAGATGTTTTTCCTTATGCTTAAAGTTAGTATTTGCAAGAAATAGGCGGTTATCTGAGCATAGCTGCAGCAGACGGTCGCCATTATCTGTTCTTTTCGCCATGACACCATAAGATCCACCCAGGTGTCCTTCCCTTTCACTTAGTTTACCTACTTGAGCATTAAAGTCACCTGCTACTATTACTACATCAGAACGCCTAGCTTCTCGGAGAAGGTCAGAAAGTTTCCTGTAGAACTCATCTTTTATATCGTCTGAGCTGCAGTCAGTGGGAGAGTAGGCAGAGACGACGAAGAGGCAACGACGAATTTCCCTATCTTTCCGAGTCCTTACTGATCCGTTTAGTCGAACAGCGCATAGACGACTGTCTACTGGGATCCAGTCTAAAAGAGCTAGTTCTGCCCTAGGACTTAATGCTATACCTACTCCAGCGAGGCCACGGGAAGCAGCGTCAGGGCTTCCAGATACACGGAGCGTGTATCGAGATGAAACTTTATTTTGATTAGGTGCGGTCAAATGAATGACACTACTCGGATCTTGTATGCGCGTTTCGGAGACGCAGCACACATCGATGGTGTAAGATTCTAGAGTTCTAGCTAAGGAAGCCTGTTGTCCTATTTGGCACATTGTTCGGGCATTGCCCTTAAATGCCCTGGTACGGCTAAGGGTGGGAAGAGTCAGTTCTTCCTCTTGAAATGCTCTCACATGGCCACACCAATACAGCTATTGTCAGGGAAGTCCTACCCACTGCCTGCTCGCGGTATTGCTGATGTTTACGAAATTGAGAGGACGAAAAGCGAATGTCCGGTGCTTTAACCGGGTTGGCGGATATGGAGGATCCACTTACGGGGCTTGGAAAACCCTGATTTCAAGCCAATGGTGCACATGGGCTCCAGGATTCTGAAGGAGAAAATGGCGTATGAACCTATGGCTGGTCACCGGCTACCATGGGACTGAATCTCCTAAAATTGCTTCAGTGCTTTGTGGATTAGACCTTTAGGTCAAAGGCTACGGCTATGACCCCCTAAGAAAACCGCCTGCCTAGATTTGGGCACCCGGGCAGTATCACATCCCTCACACATTTCAATGGTAACTGCTACTGGCCTCGCTGTTATTGTATGGCGCCCCCTTGTACCAATGTTTATGTGTTCAAATAAATAATAATAACTTGGGTATTAAATTCACCTGATACGAGTACTATGTCTGAGTGCCTAGCTTTTTGAAGAAGTTCAGAAAGTTATCTGAAAAACTCATCTTTCACTTCATTCGGGCTGCAGTCAGTGGGAGCATAGGTAGAAATGACGAAAAAGCAACAAAGGGGGCCCTATCCTTCGGAGTTCTTACGGAGCCGTTTAGCCGAACAGCACATAGGTGATTGTTAACAGGGATACAATCTAAAAGTTCTTGTTTTTTCCTCATACTTAGTGCTATGCGTACACCTGCCAGTCAACGAGAACTTGCCATGGGGTCGCCAGATAAAAGGAAGATGTATCTTGTCAGATCCCCGTTTCGGTTAGGTAAGGTGAATGACCATACTAGGATCCTGTATGCGTGTTTTGGGCACAGCATATAACAATGGCACGAGGTTCTACGGTCTTAGCCAAGGAGGCTCGCCGGTTGACTTGACATAGGGTGAATACGTTTTATTTATTTATTTAAACACATACATATTGGTACAAAAGGGCACCAGATACATATGCGCCACACAAAATAGTGAGAATGGGAGGAGAAAGGGGGGGAGATGCGTATATATAAAAGAAAAAAGGATGAAAAAAAAGAGAAGAGTAATGATGGGGGAACTGAAACGTACAACCAGAAGAACTCTCTCAGTTAAGAAAGTTATAATCACTCTTTATGAAGAAAGTAAAAGGTTACAGCAAGCTTGCCACTGGCTTCTATTCTGAGCCATATCTGATAACGTCTCTAGCCACTGTGTTGCACCATCTCTCAGACCCCAGCCAGGGAGTCGTGAAGGACCAACAGAAGCTAACCCTTTGCAGCTTTCTTTCATGCCACGACACCATGTCATACACTGACCTCCTCTCGGCTTTTTCCAACCAGTCCCAGAGTCGGCAAATAATACACGATGTGGAATTCTCTGGGACGACATTCGTAAAACATGTCCAAGCCACCGAAGTCGATGTTTCAAGATGGTGACACCAATTGAATTATCGTCTCTGCGCCCGAACACACGATGCCGAACCTCTGCATTACTAACATGGTGTTGCCACTGGATGTCAGCAATCCTTCGGAGACAACGATGATCGAACACAGAGAGTCGTTTAACATCCTCAACTCGGAGAGGCCAGGTTTCACAAGCATAGAGCAAAACTGCTCTCACCGACGCGTTGTAGATCTGACCTTTTACAGCCAGACTAACATCACGAAGGCGCCAAAGATGGCCCAGATTGGCATAAGCCACTCTGGCTTTCATTATACGTGCATCGATCTCATCACTCACACCACCACCAGCACTTATGTAGCTGCCTAGATACACGAACTTCTCAACTACTTCAATCTGCTCACCATCCACGGTGAGTACAGGATTAGAATCCTGCCAGTCTTGTAGGAGTACTTTGCACTTGGAAGGTGCAAAGCACATGCCGTACCTGCGGACACTGATTGCCAACTGATTAAGTGCGGATTGCATGCCTTGGGCATTATCGCACAGTAAGACAATATCATCCGCATACTCAAGGTCGAGAAGTCTTTCTCCAGGCAGCAGATCCACACCGCCATTAATTACATCCATCAGAGCTGTTTCCAGAATGTCGTCGATGGCAAAGTTGAAGAAGAATGGTGAGATTGGGCGACCCTGCCTAACCCCACCGCTCTTTAACCGACTTGTCTGGTATGGTAAGACTGTCAGGAGCGATTGTTACAGCCAGTATAGCCCGATCGGTTTATCACAATAGGCAAGCCCGACCATCACGTTAAAGTAGCGGCAATGGTCGGGATCTCCCTGTCAGAAGCATATAGAGCAATGAAATAGTATGATTTACTACATTTTCCAACTTCAAATCATGGGAAGGGTGGCATGTATTGGGAGAATGAAAAATTTCAATTAATTCAACATTCTCGTCGCAAAAAGCAGAAGTGTAGTCCATATAATAATTCGGCAGGAGGCAGTAACCATTCATAGCTGAATAAACAAACTTCAATCTACTTTCGTCTTACAACTAATATTGAATTTTCGCTTGATTGGGTTCGTTCAAACGCTGGTAAACTAGTGTACCCAATTACGTGGTTTTGTAAGAATAGCTGTTTGAAGCAGGATGCAAATCATGATAATTAACATGAAGAGAAAAAGCCGAAGAGCCTTTTGCTGGGTACTGATCTTCATTACCACTAAATACTTACGTCAGATCTGTTTCCGGAATATCATCGATGGCAAAGTTGAGGAAGAGTGGTGAGATTGGACAACTGAGCCAAACCTCATTGCTTTATTCAAACAATGAAGAGAAGTGGTTGTATACCATCACTCTGGCTGATGTGTTTGTGTACAGACTTCAAAATATCAATGTACTTCTCGGAGGACACTGCTCCAAAAGACAATCTCAAAGGACGATTTAATCCAACAAATCAAACGCAACATTGATGTCAAGAAACATAGAGACTTTTAGCCTTCACGAACTGTGACAAAGCAAAAACATTCGCCGGAGGGTGATATGATTAACGACTTGATCTAAAATCAGTCAATTTCACTAGTTTTGTACAATCCGCGAAGCACGGCGAACGTCAACAGTTTGGATACGATCGAAAGTAGACTTAATGTGCATTAATCACTGTATTAACAAGACAGGCCAATTTCAAGCACAGAGACGGTGACTGATTCATTCCGAAATATTAGGACACTGTTTTCCTAACATTTTCGAACAAGCAATTTAGTTCTCTGATCAGGTGTGCGCTATCATTCTTAAAATAAGACAGGGTCATATCGTTTAGGCCTGATGAATTTTGTAGCTTCAGCAGTTCCTCGTAAACTTTCACTTCGTAAGATGGCCCGGTTGCAACCGACCACTACAAACAAAACCGTCTGCAAGAACAATAATCAGCTTACCAATCTTGTGTTAACGCTTTCTGGAGCCATCTAAGTCTAACACCATGAACACTAAGAATGTGTAATATAACTAGATCTTCAGTGAGTTTTGGATATGGCATAGATAGATCAAGGGAGAGGATCTAAAAAGCTCCTTTTAATTTAATAATATTCTCGCAATTCCCCAAAAGTATAAAGTATGAAGCACGCTACGTTCGATAGTCCTAATGACATAAATGGCATCATTTGTACAAGTAAAACTACTAGATATCTTCAACATGCATGAACATGTAGTACATAAATGAGCTGTGTTTTTTTTTCATTATTTCGCCGTCAAGCTGAAGAAAATAACTTACTTCCACGATCTACTATAGCTGCCAGAGGGTAAAGCCCTCGATCAACCGGACAATCAGTAAACTGAACAGGTTCCGTCAATTCTTTTTGAAGGTACGTCACTATATTCTTTGCACTCATTCGTTCTGGGTCAGATCCACCTATATCACGTGCTACTCGTAAACCCTCTTCCAAACACCAGGCTAATCCAGTCTATACAGTTTAGATAAAGTAAAAACTAAATCAAAACCATAGTTCATGAGTAAATAATTACAAATACATGTAAATACATTAGTTTCGGAAAGTAAAAATGACTATGGATGATGAAGTAACAACAGTTATTAACTGGTTAACTCAAACGCTAGTGTACGATTTAACAAATTCGATAACTAACTCAACCACTAAGTAGACCGTTATACATTTCCAGAGCGAGTGATTTTACTGATAGGTGGAATCTCTAGATAAATCGAAGTGCGCATTACAGAGCTTCAATATACAGCAGTAAAAGTCACAGCTTTATTAGGAGCCAAATAGAACTAGTGAATAGAATACAACAGGTGATCCATATGAACAAGTTTTGTAAACTGACAGATTAAGAAAAAGTTTAATCAAGATAACGAAGTAAATTACAACCGAATAGAAATAATTTAACGTAATGTTTAACATACAAACCCGATTGATGGATTTGTGGAGATACTAGAGAGACACATGTCCCAGAACCACTTATATACTTTGCAGTTATCTTTGTTTTCTACATTATTTGTGTGCAACACCACTTTTAGATATACTAGTTAACTGTTGCTAATCGTACACGACCAGCATCATAAGCGTTGTATTATTGTTGTTTAAATACATGGTTTGGATAGTGATACAAGAATATGGTCATGATGCGTTAAACATGAGAGAAAATAAGTTTGGTTCGATGTGTAACTCTCAATCACTTAGACTACATTGAGTAAAGTAAAGGGACAGCCAATATTCTGTTGCTGTCCAAGTTACAGAATGAAGTAACTGAGACATGACTGAATTGTAGTTTAGGAACTCAAACCAAACCAGGTAAAAACTACATAAAAAGACATGACAAACACCAAGCCTGAACAAAGACCATTGCTTACGACAATATTTCATAAATAACCAATTTGTTCCAAATACTAAAGTATTAACAACAAAAAAGAACAATAAAATCTTACAAGTTTCTCGTGGTCTACTGCGTAATGTGTCCCAGAAAACCAACCCAGGACTTCAGCTTTTTGTGACTGAATAGGTTTTGTACATGTGGAGCCTTCCTGACGGTCAAACTCACGAACTTCGAGGGGCTGATTACATAGAGAAAATTTAAAATTGGTGCACTTATTTTACTGATGCTGCATACATTTTGAAAGTTTGTTATAATAAATGGCAGTTAAAAATGTGTTTAAACTCCCCCCACAGATAGTTCACCTCTTGAAATCATCATTACAATTCATTAACGATATCGAGAGGAGATAAGCAAGAGGAAAACGATAACAGAAGGAGGCAACAAATCGCTTAAGAGAGTAATGGACGGGTAAAGACAAGACAGAAATACAAGGGTATTGGATAAGATATAAGGTTAAAATGAACGTTTTTATAGGGTTTCTATTGGTTTTGGGCTTTATTATTAACTTCAAGAACCCTTTCACCAATTAGATTGCAAAGACGAACGTAACGTCCTCGTTTAATTTAAACCCTGAATGAACGATAAGCGAACGAGACGTTAGGTGATATGAACCATTATCGCTCGCAATGCCACAGGAGTATTCACTTTCCGCGGATCATAATTTTGCAAATTTCTTGTAATCAGTGAAAAGCAACTTTACTTTCAATAACATATAAAATACCACTCAACTAAATATGGTACGCATAGAAAACTTTGAATCAGTGAAACCACATAATTGATTCGATGTGCGAAAATAAGGGCAGGAAGAAATCGGTCCCATACATATACTATAAAATGCTTATCCAACAACAAACTTAACATTAACGTACAGTGACCCAGATTGACACAACACACTTTTCACAAAGTATTACTAAATTGTACGAGACTGAAAGTTTAACATCAGTTATACAAGTTCTAGCATGGTGTTCAATTGAATGTAGGAAACGTGATTGAGGTTTATCATCATGAGTTAAATTATAACAAGAGTGGCAAACTCGAGAAAACTAGATGGTACAGTTAACCAGTCAATATATATTTGTTTATTCTATTCGCGATGTATACTACCGACATTAAGAGTTTGTGAAGTTAAATGTCGAGCGTACCGGGGATTTGGAAGCGAGTTTTCCTCTAGCTCAGTTATCATAAAGTAGAATTGTCTCAAGCATTTCGTAACTAATGCACTAATTAAACCGTAAAAAATAATTCGAAAAAAAATCGAATACTTACCACATACAAAGCATGCAAAGCACCGAGCAAAGACGCCAAACAAGAAACGGATGGTTCAAGCCAACAGTGCTCCAACTTTTTAGCCGTCTTCAATGGACCCAACAGAAGGAGCGGTCTTTTAGATCCAATTTTGATAGCTCTAAAGAAAAATATACAACCCATTTAGAATAGTGTAGGATTTTGATGAAGTATAAGTGCACTCCGACTGACAAATACCTTGTAGAAACATGCAAGACGTTCATTGAATTCAGCTATAGATTATATGACATGAAGCAATTTTTATGAATGGTAGAATAAGGCTACACCATGTTTGTATGTTAACCACACATCTGAGAAAGAATAGTTTCATACCACGCTGAAAGATGTGTAGTTTCCGAATGGTATTATGTTCAAAATACAAATTACAACATTAAACTTAGTTAAGGAGAAACAGAGAACTAAACTCCTTATGATCTTGTGGCTGAGCTATGAATGCTTGGGAAGTACTACTGATCTTGGTGAAGTATACAGTTCTATGAGGCTGTGTTAAAAAAATGCATGTTCATCACACAAATTAAGTTCCGTTGAGAGTGCGTCTTCAACGCAACAATTCTGAGTAGTTACATGGATACAAAACAACTAGGTTATTGCTGGTATCGTTTTGCATCATTCCGAACCTTGATAGGTGACATATTTCACATCAAAACAAAGGTGCATAGTATGATAAACCATGCTGTTACGTAATTGGGCATACCTAACTTTCAGCAGACGAGAGTGAAGAGACTCGATGGTTTACCTCCAAAGGTTTTTAAGAATGATGAAAGATTTTTAACAGTCAAATTGACTGAAATACTATTGGGATGTCTGAAGCTAGGGCAAATCTTACCCGACAGGCCTCGACGGCTGGGTGTCTCAGTCTAGAAATAACTAAAGTTTTCTTATGATAACGGAAAAGGAAACGGTTTGACCAATATAATGTCTAAAGTATTAACCTTAACGATCATTTGATGATTGTCTGGAACTAACGAATAAGAAACTCGCGAAGACCTGCGTGAGTTTAGATATAGATGAGTGTACATAAGTCAATCATTTTTCATTCGTCAGGCTTTAAAATATTGGCATACTTACCGCTTACAGCCGTGACTCCTTCTAAGGAAACATACTGCTATTAGACTGATGTGTCAATGAGAAACTAATGGGAGAGAGCAAAGCTATTGAATGCATTTCCCATCTTGCTTTTTTACGAAGTTTCATCAGATCTGGTTGATTGATGGCCGATTTGATCTCAGCACTAATTCAAAAAGCTCATCTAGTTTGTGCCAACTTGTGGTATAGATGAGATATCCGTCTGCCAATGAAGGGACGAGTATACTACGTAGCAGTCCGCTGTATCGCTTTAAAGACGCCAAACAAATAAAAGACATTGGTAAATCTCAGGTTCTTAACCGTAGATTTATCTAAAGGATTGCTAGTGCATGTTAGAAACACAGAGCGATGAAAAGTTTAGACCTACAGTACCAGACAAAGGTAGCAAATCGATTGATAAGATCCTGGATACATATCATTTGAGAAAGTCAGGAAATATATTACGTACGCCCAATCAACACCTAACTAACGTGTAATGATGGTTTTTAGAAGTAAGGAGAAAGCTACCTAATCTCCCAACTTCGGGGAAAAATTTATCCGTTTTGGGGAAGCTGCTATAGAAAATTTTGGGAGAGTGACACAAAAACCCCAAAATTTCACCAGATTTGAGGAAATTCCCCAAAACTTTGTGGTTTTTCCCGAACTTTGAGGAAACCCCAAAATAGGGAGATTGGGTAGGTGTGCCAAAGCTCAAACGTCGTATCAGTTGGTGGAGCTACTTACTGTTTGTTACTTTACACAATTATGGACTCGCTTACCGTACTTTAGTTGTTTATTTTGAACCTAACGTTCACCTCCTTTATTCTAATTTTACACTATTTTATACATACCCACCAGATGTTTGCTGAGTAACGTGATATCTGTTCGTTCCAATAAACATCTTGAGACGAATATGGACCCACGTATACTCAGAGTACACCGACCTACATATGACTGAGCTTACTAGGATCAGTGCTTTAAAGTGACCAGACTTAAACTACATGAAACCATGTATTAATGATTTACATAAGCTTGTCATGAAGATATTGGAGATAGTGAGGTCAGAATTCAGCAAATAACTTGACCAGACATATGACTGATTAGGTGATGGGAGTTGTCTACCTTCATATAGGTTCTTTCAGGTTGTGACCACGTGCCTTAAACCTCACCTTTAGAAAGGTGAGGTTTAAGACAGTATAAAGTATACTTACTGAGATATACCTTTCGTCGATGCTTCAGTTATTCGACGAGCATCATCAATGTCTTGATCAAGGTGACCAGTAAACGAAACGACCTAGGAGAATTTATAAATGAACATCAACATACCAAACGTTTAGATGGTAAAGAGCGACAAGTCAAGGTGTGGACATCTGAACAGAATTTCTGGTTCACCTAAAAAGGAGTATATAACCCTGCACCACACACACCTGTGATGCTTCTTGTAACGTTTCAACCAGAGGCGTGAACGAGAATGCATCTGAAACGTCTTCAACTACAAGTACAACAGAATCGTAGTCTTGAGAACATAGATCTGATGTGACCACAGGCCGTATTGACTCGCGATGTGTCATAACAGCGACAACTGACCTTGAACTGTTTAAAACGACAAACCGAGATCTACAGAAAAACCGGGAACTAAAGAAATGATTTTGGGTAGACCTTGAAAGCTGATTTGTTATGCTTACCTTAACGTAAACAAACTGTGAAATAGCATTACAAGTGAGTGAGTATTATAAGCACGGAGGTGACCTTGGGAGAGTATTCAATGGTGTTCGTTTGAAAAATTCTTTTCTCTCATATGTTCTGTCTCTTCACACAACTCCTTGAACACATGAACTTTCTCCAATTGAAACTAAGTAGTTTCTTCTTGACTCAACCTAGCATAGTTCGTAGCAATTGTTTCGGCCCAAGTTGTATCACCTTTTTCAGTTTCAATCCGCCAAAGATAGGAGGCTGGGTGGCTTGTGTTGGTCATGACAACGGTGGTCTACCAGCTTACCCATGTTTCTTCTGAAAGCGTTGACAGACAAAGCTTCAGTCATGTACTGAAGCAATGAATTCCACACGTTGATGAATCAATGGGAAGGTCGATGGTCAGCTGACAAGTAATTTGTCCCGGGCTTGTGAACGCTTTAAGTATTCTCGTGAATTACCTGTTTTGAAATAGAATTGAAATAGACTTGGTCTAATCGGTAGGTCATCATACGGAAGCTTTGTTACTTCAGTTCCTTGAACCTTTTCTAACAACTCACTGCCTACTTTCAGGCAGGGGCTAACCGCTTGTATGAAACACTCCGGTTTAGGACAAACGAACACCATATACAGAGTCGAAAGGGTTTTAGCAGTAACATAAACAACCTGTGACATCTTTAGTGGTGAAACCGAAGTGACCTGGTATATCAAGCAGTAAACTGTGGGTTTGCTCATTGTCGGAACATTATATATCACTTTTTTAATTTCTATTTTTACATATTGTGATATTGTTTTCTTATTTTCGGACGATTTTTTCTTCTCTCACCCACCTGTATGTGTTCATCATCAATGAACAGATATTGAAGCTATTTGATATTAGGACTCTTTTACCTTTTTCCAACTTTTGTCATCCTAGTCCAACAACATGGACGCCTGGTTCTGCTGTGTAGCAGCTGACTTCCTGTGATGTTTAAATAAATCAATGACTTCTTGGTATTGATGACTGTTGTAATTTTGAATTCCAAATACAATACATTCGTTCGGCCTCATCTAATACTTCTTGATTAAATTGCGTTATTCCTGGGATTACTAGTTTATACTACAATTCAAATACTTCTGATTATCATATTGGCGTCGCGATTGAGCCTGTAATGGAACGGTTGGATATAAATTTAGGTTTTAATGCTTTTGAGGAGTACATGGAGAGGTTCGAAATCTGGGCTATGACCAAGGAAGACGATGAAGATTTTAATATTGTGGCCCATTTCCTTACATTCATCGGAAAAGAAGCATACAGCCTTATAAAGACTTTGGCACTTCCAGACAAACCGATTTCACTCCCCTATGCAACTCTCAAGCAACTACTGTTGGATCATGTTAAGTATACAAATTCTGAATGCGGTAAGAAAGAAAAATTCGATAAAATGACTCGACAGAAGATCAGAAATTCCACTACTTTACTAAGTCGTCGCAGTTCGATGCGTAATCAAAGTTATTCAGATAATACTTCATTGAGCTGTGAAACAGTCCATGGAGATGAGCACGAGTTTAGTAAATGCATGTTCTGTGGCAAGTTTCACCCATGTAATTCACATGTATTTCGTAATTCTAAATGCTTTAACTGTGGTGAAACTGGACACATTCAGTCAGTTTGTAATACCATGATTCAGTTCGCTGAGAGTAATGCTGAGATGGATGTTTCTAATGATCACTTATCTTTATCCAGGACTTCTAGAAGTGGTATAACGCCACATAACAGTTCAGAGTTGAATGAAACCCAGAGTCATTGTGAGACAAAAATTCCCAACCAACCAACTTCTTATCGGATTTCTCATGTTATTGTACCAGATATGGTTTGTCATAATGATTCACATACTTCTGATGAAATTTCTTACAACTCTGAGAATAAAATGTTGAATGAGTCGAATCATGACCAAAAACCAGATTCAGTTTTGGTAGATGCTAATTTTCCTAATGATCCATTATTCTCTAATGAAACTCTTAATCAATTTGAGGAAGATATTTCAGAGAAATCGAATTCTGATATCATATCAAGTGTCAGTGGTCCTCACAATCAATTTATCTCTAATGATATTCCTAATGAATGTGAAAAATATGTTCCGAATGAGTCGAATTCTAGTCATATTTCTGATGTTATTGTATCAGATGTTGGATATTCTCACGAACAATGTTTATTGAGTAGAATCCCTAGTCAGGGGTATGATGAATCAGAGGGGATAGCAAAATTTACCGAAATAATCAGAGGACCAGTTTGCCTAGAAGTGAAGTTTGCACAGACAGAGAATCCAAATCAAGTCCAAGATTATCCTAATGAATATGAGGCAGATGAATGTTTTCTATTCGATTGTTTCGCAGGTAAATCAAGCCTAATTGAATCACATGTGTTAATTACATATATCAATACATATATATCTGTGTATTCTAATATGAGTAACAAAAAGAATGTGTATCATAATTTTTATTCAAGTCAAAGTCACAGGATGGAATACCTCAAATTATATATCAGTGTTTATCCCCAAATACTCACATACAGTAGTCGATGCGTGAGATTTGAGAAGATAATGCAAATTGGGAACGTCATATTTGCTAAAACATTGCGACGTAAGGACCCAACATTATTTCGTGGGGAAGGATATTGTTGGAAAGTCTATGATGCGAATTCTAAATATCAATGGTTTCACTACACAACCGACATGCTGATTGTATACAATTCCAGAACCCAGGTGAGTCCGTCCTAATTTCGGTTGTTAATTCTAATACTAATGAGTGCATTCGAGATAATACAGAGTCTACATCCAATGCACTGTTGGACAGATGTAAGATGAACTTAAGAAGAAGACAAACAATCGATTACAGACACTTACACTCCGATTTGAGCTGTGGCGGATGTGATGTTTAAATAAATCAATGACTTCTTGGTATTGATGACTGTTGTAATTTTGAATTCCAAATACAATACATTCGTTCGGCCTCATCTAATACTTCTTGATTAAATTGCGTTATTCCTGGGATTACTAGTTTATACTACAATTCAAATACTTCTGATTATCATACTTCCACGAGAACAGAATGACTGCCCCACGTGCACAATTTCTTGTAGTAGTGGAAGCACTACAGTGTTATTTTCACAGGTACTTTGCAGCTAGTGTGTTCACTAGTAATATGTGGGAACTTTAAGACACCTTGAAGAAGGTTGTTTTTAAACGTGGAGATCTGATGACCGACAAAGATGTGACCGACTTTTCCCCAACATGGAGCTGAAAAATGGCTTGACAACAGAAATGTTGCTACATCCGCAAGAAGTCAAAGGTCAACGAACCTTTAAAGATGGCCTGTTTAGAAAGCTCTCCTCGTCTAAGCTTCTCCAACAGGCGCAGGAAGTCCTAGTCTCATTTCAAAATGACGCTGTAGACGAACTGAATGCATTTGCCGACCGGATTCTGATGGTCGTCAGAACCCCTCAGCCCCTAGGATTATTCCGTCAAAGAGAAGCCTCAGAAAACACAAAATGATGCTACTGAACTCTGTCATATTCTTACTCGTTATCCTGATATTCATCATAATAGTAGACGTTCCCAAACCCTTCGAGGAAGTTCGTCACGAGATAGATCTGTCTCTAGACCACGAGAGGCAGATAACCCTGATTGGTGTTGGTATCACAATAATTATTGTAAGTCTTCTAGAAACTGCAAAAAGCCTTGATGTTTCCCAATCTTCAAGCCGACAATAAATCAACTACCATCACTCCCTATGGACTCTGCGAAATTTTCCGCATGACATTTCTTTCAGGAAATGTCGCTCGAAATTTCCAGAGATTTATCGACGACATTTTTCGAAGTCTAAACTTCGTACATATGTGTCTTGATGACTGCTTGCTAACAAGTCCAGACAGAGAATCTCATCTCCAGCATCGAGACGTTGTCTTCACACAACTGCGAAAACACGGAATTACTGTAAACATCCAAAAATGTCACACCGGAATCTACTCTCTAGATTTTCTAGACATAGTGTTGATGCTCAAGGCACCCCACCGTTGAAAAGCAAAGTTGCCCCCATTTTGGATCATTCAGAACAGACCACCACAGACACCGGATCAAGGTACAGCACTTTCAGTAGGGAGCTGTAACCATATATTGTTCTGTATGGCACTTTCAACACTTAGATGAAGCTGAAAATTCACTGTCTTCACTGGCCATAAACCTTTCGCCTTCTCTTTAAGCTCGTCTTCAGACAATTGCTCAACTCGAGAGTTTCGACAAGTGGAACACATTTCCCAGTTTACTTCGGATATACAACACATTTGTGGAGCAAACACTGATCTTCAATACGATTTATCTTCAACAACCCTAAGACTGTGTCAAACAGATGAGAGCAGGTAAGGAAACCTTACTATGTGCCACATCTACAGGTAGGGATCGTCTAATCGTGTCGAAACATTATCGACGCAACTTCTTCAACACGTCAAACAAAATCTGTCATCCATCTGTGCAACAATGGAGCTCATAACACAACGACTTTACTGGCTTGGTATGAATAAAGACGTGAGGGATTGGACACACTACTGTGTAAGCTACCAGAAACCTTAGTTGATTAGACACAACAAGTATCCCTTGAGCCCTCGTACAACTCCCGACGCTCGTGTCAAACATGTTCATCTGGATTTGGTAGGATCGATGAAACTATAATTTCTTGACGACCTTTGAGCGACACTGGAATGACCTTAAGAGTGTTCACCCAATAACTAGGACCAAATGAGAGTTATAAACCAGTGTGAGGAATTCAAATCATGAGATACAAATGATGATTAAGGTTACGAATTAGATTTAGAGTTTTCATCACGAACTGACTAAAGCTATAATGACAAAACTCTATCTAGCAGAATGGACGAGTGAATTTCGCTACAAAATCCGAGACCTATTATCTTATGTCTGATTGGTTCGTTCATAAATTATAGTCTCGTCGTAGGACCTTTACCAGATTCAAATGGATACTCTTATCTCTTAACTTGTGTCAACCGTTTCACTCAACGACCAGAGGCAGTACCCATCAAGTACAGCGCTACTAAAAAACGTGACCCGCGTTCTCGTCGAACGATGGACGGCAAACTTCGGTTGCTCTTCAATCATCATATCAGACCGTGGACGTCTGTTTGAGTCTCGACTTTTTTGTTGTCATATTACACTACTAGAAATCATCGTGACTCATTTAGACGACCTCTCGAAACGGCTTACGAAGAACTCTCCAAAGTTCTTCATCGCAAACCTAAGTACTATGCCACCGATAAAAATGATGACATCAGTATTGACTGCGCACTTAAAAGATGTTAATAATACTGACCAACCTTCGGTACACCAGACTGATGATCAACAAACATGATGAAACTTCTCTGGCTTCTCAAAACCAGTGAAGTGTGGCGTCAAGAAGATTGTACGCAACTGCTTTGGAAAGGGACATTACCCTTTCCGTTGGTTCTTCATATGCAAACTGTAGGATACAATCAGGTTGGCGATAATTCAAGGTTTCCACCATCGGTAAGGGCCCATATATGTGTAAGGGGTTGTAACTCATTAAATATAATGTTAATTTTGGCAAGCGAGTTTTGCAACTGACGGATATTGACACTATGGTGATCAGTATTTTGTTGCCTATAAGATGATAATAATAATAATATATTCTGAAAATAATATTTACAGAATTCACGCCAGTTTACAGGCATGATCAGATTGTTATAAAAATCAACATTTAATGTAGAGAACAAACATGAAATATAAGAAAGTTTTATGTTTGCTGGTTTAGTAATTGATAAACAGTTTAAATATGGCATATATCATGGCAAGCCAATGCAACACCAGGGAACTTGTCATTCTTTTTATTAAGTGGATAGCCTTATGATTGATCAACATTGTTCTGTAAGGTTATTACCAGTGCCAGAGCGAGTTATTATTAATTATCTACAACTAGAGAAAGTAAGATTAAAGCAAAGAGCACGGAACAACAAAACAATGATAGCAAGTAAGAGGTTAAACATTTAAAGTTCCGATAATCTCACTTGTGGAGTAAGATACACTTGCAGGCGCTAGAGCATTTAATGCATTTTCAGAGGAGCAAAAAGCATTAATTGAGCGAACAAACAATGGGAGAGAGTTTAACATACGGATAGTTTGGGGTAAATTATTCCAGAGTCTAGAAAACTTACAGGTAAAGTAATTCATATAGAGAGAAGATCTAGAATATGTTTGTTTCGCTAAAGACAAGGAGTTACGAATGTCGTAATGTGAAGCCTTAGCATATTGAATCGCCTGGCTGGATGTGAAGGAGAGTTTGTTAAGTATTTTGAAAAAGAAGATAAGGTTAAGTTTGAGTCTCCTCATCCACAAAGGGTCAAACCCTAGTTTACTACACCTCGAATTATATGTCACGACACTATCAGGTCCAAGAGTACGAAGTGTAAATCGTCTCTGTACTGATTCCAGTCTTAATTTATCCTTTATGCGCGTGCTACTAAGGAGAAACGCGCAGTATTCGAGGAGTGGTCGAACACAGACTTTGTACATTAGAATACGAGATTCGCTGTTATGAAGGTTTCGAGTTATGAAACCTATAAGGCGTTGAGACTTGGACGTTTGTTTCATTATCTGTTCAGTAAACGACAAGTCATCGGAGTACCTAAGTCCTAGATCTACTACTGTGTGTAACCTAGATAACATTTCCCCATTTATGGTAAGATTAAGGTTGAGTGATGTATCACCGAAGCATAGCCAACCACATTTAGCTGTATTGAGCTCCAGCTGCCATTTTGAGCACCACTGTGCTACCTTGTTAAGCTCCGTGCTGATACAATTTTGAATATTGCTCAGCTCATGTGGAGAAAATGAGTACACCACCTTAAGATCGTCTGCAAACAAAAGGGACTTACCCACACTAAAACACTCACAAATATCATTAATGAAAACTAAAAAGAGCAAAGGACCTAAGACACTACCCTGAATTACCCCACTTCTAACACGGACTGCGTTCGACAATGAAGAGTCGATTTTAACTATTTGATGTCGATTGCTGAGGAAGGAATCAAACCAGGCTAGTAACGGGTTTTGGACCCCATAAGATGCGAGTTTACCTATGAGAAGTTGGTGGTTGACCATGTCGAAGGCCTTAGAAATGTCCAGGTATAGCACTAATACTAGATATCCTTGGCTACGAAGCGAATAGACTAAATTAAAGAAGTCAAAATGACATGTCATACAGGATCTATTTTTAAGAAATCCATGTTGCGAATCATCAATAAATTGTTCAGTCAATAAATAGTTGGATAGTTCGTCACTAATAATTTTTTCCATAATCCTAGAGATAACTGGAGTAATATTTATTGGCCGATAGTTGTTCATGTCAGTCTTATCTCCGGATTTTTAACGTGGTATGATGTACGCGGTTTTCCAACGGTCAGGATAAGAGCCTGATTCCATAGAGAGGGTAAACAGCTTAAGGAGAAGAAGTTGGATATCTGGACCACCATATTTGTAGAGAAATGATGAAATCCCGTCTGCACCGTGACCTTTCGAAACCTTGAGCTTATTTATAACCTTACTAATTTTCAGACATGTGAAGGAGATAGATTTAATTGAGTGACCAGTCATGCATATAACTCTAGAAACAGAGCCATTTAAGGATTCTTTGCCATTTGCAAAATTACCACTGAAAAGGTCTGCTATAGTTTTTGGGTCATATATAAAACTATTATTATGCAGGATGCATGGTATATCAATCTTTTGAGTTGATTTAGCACGTTTATTGTAAAGGTGGATTAGGTTTTGCACTTTTGAGCTAGTACGTAGTGCTAATAGCTCTTCATTGATGGCTTTTAACCTATGTTTCTCTTTAATTTGGTTAAAAATTATTGTTATTTGTGTGACTACCGTGAAGTCGTTAGATTTAAAATAACGTTTCTTTAGGCGTCTTAGTTTATTACGATATTTAGCTGGTATATATAATTCGTAATGTTTACTAATCCTGTAAGTCTTAATTGGTGCACAGGAGTCTAGACAAGAGTTAACAATCAAATAGAATATGTTGACGGCATCTGTTAGACTATAACATGATAAGAATTTATCCCAGTCTGAGAGTTTGATCAGTGAGCGCAAGAGGTCCCAGTCTGTATGCTTATAGTCTCTATAATTGCAGGTTCTTTGAATTGGTCGGTTGTAGGAGGGATAGATGGGGAGAGCACAAGCTACTATCCTATGATCACTGCTTTCAAACTCGTTGTATACTTGTACAGATAGGGGAATGATATCTCTACTAAATATTAGATCAAGTGTATTATCACCCCTTGTTGGGGTACGAACCCACTGTGACCAGCAGTACAGATTAAGGATTGATAAAAATTCATCATTGCTAGACTGACAACTACCGGTACTCCAGTTAATCCCAGGATAATTGAAATCACCAGTGATAATCTTAGCGCTGAAGTTTAGAGTAGATGCGTGTATAAATGCATTGATAATACAATCATTCAAATTATCAGTACTATCAGGAGCTCTATATATACAACCTAGGAGTAGACTATGGTTTAGGGTATTGATTGATATCCAGATCGATTCTGGTAAACTATTCAAGATACTATCTTCAACTTTATTAGTTGTTAAGGTATCCAAAGCAAATATAAGACAACCGCCTCCTCGCTTAGTTTCTCTGTCACAACGATAGAGTCGATAGTTTTGGATATTTAATTCGGAATCGGCCACTGCTGGATAACACCACGTTTCAGTGATAAGTATAAAAGAAGGCTTGGCTAGAAAGGCTAAGGTTCTCAAGACTGAAATTTTGTTCAGAAGTGAACGTGCGTTAATGAGTAATAAGTTTAAAAAGGGAGTGTGTAGTGTAAAAAAACCGAGAGCATCCTTATCGAAGGTATGAGTTCTAGCTATGCCTGGACTATGGTTCAATGTGTTTGCCGGATCGCATGGGCTATAGCATGAGCGAATTGTAGTGCTAGTGGAACAAGGGATCTCTGGAGGCCGAAAAAGAATCCTTATTTTGGTAAGGTTGAATAATTTGTTGTACTTGTTTTGGTGGACAATTAAGACAGGTGCCTACATGTTGGGGTTGCGTTGATGGTGCATAACCTAGTATACCATCTTCTCCACTGCGAGAGTGATGATAAGAGTTACATATTGCAGGTTTATTATTTATTACATATGGGGGAAACCATGGGGCACGTTGGTTTATTGCCGTCTGTCTAATAGTAGACCTGCTTCCATGATGGTTGTAGTGGCCTTCTTGTGTAACGTTTGAACGAAACGTGTCCTTATAACCTCCCTTACGATGAGTAGGGTTAAGCATAGTTTCAGAAATTATACTTTTGTTTGGTAAAGCCGTTGAAATATTTTTGGTAATCGGTTTAGAACTAGAAGGTTTTTTATTTACTTTCTTCTTAATTGGTATATTCTTTCTAGGTTTAGCAGTGTTTTTATGAGCCTTCACAATAGAATCAGGTGTTTGATTTTGGGCTTCCGATATTACACTGGAAAGAATGACATTAGAGTCTCCATCAGATATGTCCTGGTTATCTAGGGCCACTATGGGTATGAGAGGCAAACTAACACACTGCATTGGTATATCAGTACACTGACTAACATGAGATAGATTAGCTGCACCAGTGGGTTCAGCTGCTGGCGCGATCACATTTGTTGTGACCTCAACAATGTCATTTCATTGAATTCAGTGGAAAGTGTGTGTGTGTGTATGTGTACAAGGAGAGGGGGGTAATTATTTACATAATTTAAAACTGTTTATATTGAAATCAATTCAATGATTATTGGCTTGATGTTGTTTACTTATATCTTCCCATTGTTATTTAGGACTGTAATTGATCAGTCTCTTATTGGCATATGTGCATCCTGTACGGACTGCCTCGATATTCCCTGAAGTCACAAGCTTTATAAGCAAAGATGGATAGTGACTAATAGTGGAATCCAGGACGCGTGTTTCGTCCTATTTGGGACTTATAAGCTGAATGTACCTGTATCTCAGAGTTGATGTTTACTCTGGAATTTAAACTTCACTCAATTGTACAACTAGGTGGCTATCAGGACTCAGTTGCGCAATGGCATTTGAAGCTAACGGTACTGAGTTCCAGTGACAGAGTGAAAATCAACTCTGAGATATAGGTAGATCCAGTTGACAAGTCCCAAATGGGATGAAACGCGCATCCTGGAATCCACTTCTAGCCACTATCCATAATCCAATGATTAGTTTAAATTTTATTTCGCACTTTCTATTGAATGTCAATCTTTTTTGTTGTTGGCTATTCATCTTGTGAAATAATGTTTATTTTTGATGTCAATAATAGAAGACAGTCTTCATAAATAAAGTCAATGATAATAAGAAAATAAATAAATCAATTCAGTCGTTCGCGTGTGGGACCGAAGGTCCTGGGTTCAAGTCTCGCGTGTGGGATTGTGGATGTGCACTGATGAATAGTCCCATATTAGGACTAAAACGGCCGTCCAGTGCTTTCAGATATGGAGTAGAAGACACTCGTAAGTTACTAATATTTGACCACAGATGCCTCAGAAATATTGCTCACATCTACTTGGATCATCGGGTAAGTAATAGTGAAGTTAGATACAGGGTATTAGGGAATGATGGTAAACAAGTTGATGAGGTTGTGAATCTTCATCCACTAGTACGATTGAGCCACCTATTACGGATGTCAAACCACCGATTACTACGACGCGCAATACTGATTAGCGTTGGAGTTGGATGTAAGAAAGTTTGACTCATGTTGGTAGATAAAGACTACTTGGTTGGTGTCCAAGTGACTATCGTAATCAGTGGTTGAAGAATCTGAGTGACATGGCTCAGAATCAATCACAATGGAGTAGGGGTATACATTCTTTGTTTCCCCTTGAACCATGAGAATGAGGTTACTTTATACCTTTCTTTCTACGAACTAATTCTTTCTCCTTGTATCATATCTGTATATGCGATCTTTTCTCACATATTACTATCACTGAAGTAACTACTTCCATGAATTTGATGTTCATCTTGTTGTACTAATGCGGTAATGACAACTTGGACCGATGTATATATGTACATGATCCCACATTATAGCTGACTGATTGACTAAGTGACTATATAAGCTCAAGGGAATCTTAGAAATATTTTGTTGCAGGTTATAAATCTAGT
>NW_017386006.1:1536703-1596951 GCF_000237925.1 Schistosoma mansoni | reverse complement strand
GAGATTGTTAGTTCAGTCTCATGAATTGCGGTCCTAATTACCGCTGTCTCTGAATAAGCTCATAAAGATAGACAGTAAGATTCGGACGAATAATCAACAAAACACGATTGTACTACGTTGTTTGATTTTATGAATTTTCATGTTGCCTACTTACGCCTTCCTGTTTCCAATAATCTAAGGGATATCTTCTAGAGTCACTTTTTTGTCAAGTTGCCCTAGGCTGTAATGTGTTTTTAAATTTAGGAATATTAAAGTTGCCAGTTACACTAACAGATATATCACAAGTCAAAATACTTAACAAACTCTCCTTCACATCCAGTCAAGCGATTCAATATGCTAAAGCCCCACATTACGACATTCGTAACTCCTTGTTTTTAGCGAAACAAACATATTCTAGATCTTCTCTCTATATGAATTACTTTACCTGTAAGTTTTCTAGACTCTGGAATAATTTACCCCAAACTATCCGTATGTTAAACTCTCTCCCATTGTTTGTTCGCTCAATTAATGCTTTTTGCTCCTCTGAAAATGCATTAAATGCTCTAGCGCCTGCAAGTGTATCTTACTCCACAAGTGAGATTATCGGAACTTTAAATGTTTAACCTCTTACTTGCTATCATTGTTTTGTTGTTCCGTGCTCTTTGCTTTAATCTTACTTTCTCTAGTTGTAGATAATTAATAATAACTCGCTCTGGCACTGGTAATAACCTTACAGAACAATGTTGATCAATCATAAGGCTATCCACTTAATAAAAAGAATGACAAGTTCCCTGGTGTTGCATTGGCTTGCCATGATATATGCCATATTTAAACTGTTTATCAATTACTAAACCAGCAAACATAAAACTTTCTTATATTTCATGTTTGTTCTCTACATTAAATGTTGATTTTTATAACAATCTGATCATGCCTGTAAACTGGTGTGAATTCTGTAAATATTATTTTCAGAATATATTATTGGTGGTTTTGTCTGAGACTATACGAGCGTTTTCAAACTTCGTATGCGCACAGACTAGCTGTTCAGATTCTATCAAACGTTCCGCTAATAAATGGGAATCGAATCTAAACAGGATAGGGCACGAGTATTTTTGATGCTTTTTGTCAAGTCGGATACATTAGCATGGACTGTCCTGGAGGTTAGCTGCCTTTAGTATCGAGTTTCTTACAGTTTTAATGGCAACTTTGTCAGGTATATTATATATAATCACGTTATTTCGTGAGATTATTCGCTTGGTGACTTCGCTAGCTATCGAGTCAAAAACGGATTCTACTTTGATCCTGTCTTCGAGTTCAGAAGTAACTATATCCTTTGACAACAGCAGTCAAAGGGGTGACAGTGTCTTTAGTTCTAGTTTAAGATCATCATGCTTTAATAAAGAGCCCGCAAGTGACTCCACTTTAGAACGCATATCACTTAATTGCTTATAGACAGCGGCTAATTCGCTCTTAATAAGATCGATACCATCTGTTCGTGAGTTAGAACTCATTATTAAGTTAGACATAGAGTCATCCAGCAACATGTGTGGAATAAGTCCACTCCCATTATTATCTGGTGCAACAGGAGTAGCAGAGCATGGGGTATAGGTAAGACCAGAGTTGTTAATATCTGAAGAAATAGGACTTTTTCGAGCACGTTTTTGTGTCAGTCGAACCATTTCTCTTCAAGGGTTAATTGAATGTTATTATTGATTTATAAACTAGGGTTTAACTATATATAAGCACTTTATAATAAATACCGTGTCAGCGTAACCCAAATGATATGTTGAACAGCTTCATTTTGGGGATTTTGGATTTCGGCCTTAGCGAATCATTTTGACGGGTACGGTTAGCTGACTTCCCAGTGTACGCAGGTATTGTGCCTTTATATCAACCAGTCTTACAACTGGCATGCCGCTCTAAGTGATTTGGAGGTTGCCAAGTGAAGAACCAGGCGATGATAATGATATTTGTGGATAAGACGCGTAAAGTGCAAAAGACAAAAGTTTGATATCTCTAAGTTGTGATTGGTCATACATAGGGGTTACAGGTTTTGACCTTATAGTTGGATTAGAAGAAGTTAGACACTTCATTTTACTGGGGTTACTGACCAATAGATGAAGGCTTGGAAAATAGAGAACGCGTTTAAGTAAATGGAATATTTGAGTACATAGTTATTGTTAAGTATTAACTAGGTTAATATCAAAATCAGTGACTGTGGCTATGAAAAATATTTTGGAGACAAGGTGTTCAATTATTAGGTGAGACAGTAACTATCAATTGAACACATATTTTAATTAGTATAACCAAGAGGTTAAAACGTGTAAATGTCAGCATCTGGGGACCTACATAAATTATGAAAGGAAAGGAGGTTCGTGGTAATTATGTATTGACTGTGAAGTATCCTCCAAATGGACAAATAAGTGTCGACAGACCGGAAAAGAGAATACCTCATCAAAATACCACAGAAACATCTGATAAAGTGTGCAAACTGTGGAGGAATCACACTCCTAATGGTACCAGAAAACGTTTTCAACAGAGTTTTGCTGAAACAGATGAAAGACACAGTAGACGCACGACTTCGAGATCAACAGACCGGATTCCGTGAGGATCGGTCGTGCACTGACCAAATCGCCACACTATGGATCATTATTGAACAATCAATTGAGTGGAATTCACCACTGCACATCAAATTCTTTCATTATGAAAAAGCATTTAGAGATGAATTGTCGATAGGAGAACCTTATGGAAATGATCTTCGACACTATGGTGTACCTGAGAAGATCGTCAATATCATACGGAATTATTACGACGGACGATACCAGAAAGTTGTACAGGGAGGGAAGCTTGTGGAAATTGTAACAAAGACCTAGTTTGAAGTGAATTTTTGCCATCATTCACATGTTTTGCAGTTTCACATAAATTTTTAAAGTCGTAACAAATATTTATCACCCTGAACTTCTGTTATGGCCTTTTTCTCTGCCTCGGTTACACATTGATTATCACTTGTAAAACACTGTTGCTCACATGCTTCTCGTTTTCACTTAGTCAACTGCCACACTAATCAATCCTTAATACGTTTGATATCTACACTCACAGATAACATTAATATCCTCGTTACGTGATCATTCCGGATTATATTATTTCGTATTTGGAATTATTGTTCACTTTTCATAATTGTGGATTGCGAGACCAAAACCCAAATACGTCCTCTATTGACGATCAAAGTTTAACAGCTTTTGTGCATTTATATTTTTGTATGTTGCCCACTAGTCTATACTTTTTGCTGAAAGACGCGCCTCAAGCAAGGACTGGAGTAAGACAAGGCTGCTTACTCCCTCCCTTTCTCTTTCTTCTGGTTATCAACTGGATTATGAAGTCCTCGATATCTAATGGGAAGCAGGGAATAAAATGGGCAGATTGAATGCAAATATATATTTTGGACTTCGCAGATGACGTGATCCTTCCATCCCATTCACATCAACAAATACAGGCCAAGAAAAACAGTGTATCAGCAGCATCTACATCAATAGGCCTCAACATACATAGACGAAAACTTGAGATCTTCAGATAAAACAGGAACATCAAGTCAATCACATTTGGTGGAAAAGCTCTGGATGATGTGGAAACATTCACGTACCTGAGAAGCACCATCGATGAACAAGAAGGATCTGATGTAGACGTAAATGTGAGGACTGGCAAAGCAAGGGCCTCATTCCTACAGTTGAAGAACATATGGAACTCAAAACAACTGTCAACCAACATCAAGTCAGAATCTTCAACACGAACGTGAAGACAGTTCTACTGTATGGAGCTGATACTTGGACAACTACTACAACTATCATCAAAAAGGACAAGTATTTGTAAACAGTTGTCTTAACATGACATTTAATGTCCGTTGGTTGGACACCATCAGCAACAGTCTACTGTGTCGTAGAGAACGAACCAGTTCCCATCTAAAGGGGAACTTAGGAAAAGATGTTGGAGGTGGATAAGACATACATTGTGGAAATCATCATACCGGGTCGTGAAACAAGTGCCTACTTGGAATCCTGAAGGGAAACGGGACAGTGGAAGGCCGAAGAACACACTGCGTCGATAATTGAAAGAGGATATCAAAAGATGAATAGCAATTGGAAAGAACTAGAAAGAACTGCCCAGGATAGCGTTGGATGGGTAGTGCTGGTGAGCGGTCTATGCTCCTCCGCGAGGAGTGACAGGCGTAAGTATGTAGGTAACAATCTAACAAATCGAAAGAAACTTAATGCATAATAGATACGTTACAGTTTCCAGATTTCGTGCAAGCATCTAAGGGTGCTACAGGCATTGTGAGTTTGATTACGCCTTTATACGTAACGCCTTTATGAGCAAGATATGTTGACCCAGTCAACTCAGAAGTCAGAAATGAATTGGTTCGAAGGTGTATTTGGAAGGCTATCGACATGTCGAAAAGCGTTTGTTCTGAGCCGGCCAGCCGTTGTAAGAGATGTATATCACGACATACTCACTCGTGATCTGATTAGTATGCGTGATTAATTTCATTAAGTGTTGTTTGTTTGAATCTTCCCATCGATGTGTTAGGACTGCAACTGATCACGGAACTATTTTTTAACCTCTTCAGTCTTGTAGAGATTTATTTAATCGAAAACATCGTACGACACCATGTTATCCATATTTGCGACTTATAAGCTTAGTTGATTTCAACACCTTGTAATCACATAATTTCATAGAAGTCTATGTTTATGACCCTAACGAAGATTGGTAAACTGCTCGATAATCAATAACTGGGTGTCACTGTCTATAAAGTTGAACATCCCAAGTGTTGTAGTGAAATCGACTGGTGATTTGGCCGTACAGTCAACCCCCAAGAATGTCCAAGCAGTCAGCAAAAGAGGACATAAATCGGAAACGCACTTCGGCCTTCAAACAAATAGATCCTCAAACTGAATGTACGCGAAAACCCGGGAAAACGACAACGGTTTGCGATGATTCTTTCATAATCATGAACCTTAAAGACAACCATGATCTTCCCCTTAGTCTGCAGGACAAAAATGATAGGATGCTCTGGGAAGAGTTGAACAAGAAGCCCGAACTTCCCAAAATAGAGCCTTTGATGATCACACGGCTCACTCGTTGACAGGGCCTACTAATGACTACTTTGTTTAACACTCACTAACGCTACCGACGTAGAGGATATCCTAATGGCTAGTCACTTACTGAAATCAGATAGAAATGTAAGAATACTGCCCAATATACCGTATTTTTAGCTCCATCTCATTCGAAAAATCCCTAAGCAATCTCGCGAGAAGTTTTTCTGCGGAAGAAATATCATTGTGCAAGGTGTACCAGAAAATACGGACCCTGATCACACGAAGTCTGATCTTCGTGGGTGAAAATCCCTCAAGCTATCCTTGAAGCGCACAAACATATTGACTCAAGAAGTGGTTAGAATAGCCAAGAAGGACGGCTGATGAAGATAGCCTGCTCATCCTCCCTTATGGCGGCTACAACTCTCGAAGCATTTCGTGCCAACAGATGCCGATTGCCAAGTGGAATCCATGTGCACCTGGAGAGACCACATGATGCCAGGATCAAGCGCAAAGGGAAGTTGGAACTGACGATTCCACTTGTGGGCTGTCTATACCATAAAAATAACGTGGGAAGGATAGGGGCTACCAACTCGGAAAACCTTGTATAAGTAGGCTATCTGTTCATCGACATAAGGCTCATACAGATAAATAGAACGATGAGACTCACGCGTTTCAAATTGAAAGCATAAACTGCTTGTAGATGAACGCAACGAGTTTACAGAGGAAAATGGATGAGCTATGTGAGCTCAGTAATGCTACTAATGTTCACCTGATGGGAATACCTGAAACTTGGATATCTTATCAGTTTACGGACCTGGAGCTAGCAATACCCGGGACGCATTTGTTTTGCAATGGCAGAAAAACAGGAATCGGGGGTTGAATAGCCTTATACGTACGATCTTTCAAGGAGATACATCAAATGAACAATCAAGAGTTCGTCAATCTCGATGAGTTGGTATGGTGCTCAGTAAAATTATCTACCACCTCGAGGTGTCTAGTTGGAGTCATGTACAGGAAGCCCACTGCTGACACCGAGTTTGACAATCGTATACTAAAACGATTATCATCATGATTCTATGAGATTTCAATATTTATGTGGTCAACTTTGCTGAGCACACGTACATTGGAGATGAAAACTGCACTGAAGCTCGGTTCTTCAACCTCATTGAGGATCTGGGATTATTCGAAAATGTAGAGTCTGATGCACGTTGGAGAAACAGTCAGACGTCGTCACACTTAGACTGAGTATTTACAAGCGAAGGATTCCTATTTAACAACCTCTCAATCCGTGATCCCCTAGGAAAAAGCGATCACGCCGTCACAGCCTTTAGTTTTATCAGCTACACTGCGATAAGACATCCCACCAACAACAGGCGCTGACATTTCAAACTGTTGAATGTGCCAGCTTTGCAGGACTATCTACAACAGGTGGATTGAGATGTTCACCCTCAACTTGATATGGATGCTCATTGAGATTATCCACTGCACAAGCTCTTACGTGCTACAAAGCAGTATGTTCCTCAAATGGTCCCCAAAATCAACAAGCGAACAGAGGCCATCAAGAACCTCACTCTTCGTTTGCTAAGCCGCAAAAGATAGTGTTGGGCGGAATGCAAACGAAATGGTAACAACGGCGCATACAGGCAATACAAAGAAATAGGAAACATTTGCACAAAGGTAATAAGAGAAGATAGGCTTCAGTACCAGACAAAGCTTATGGATAAATTTTTCTCCATTCTGTAAAGCTTATTCCATTATGCAACCTCTCTTCGACAAGCCAAAACTAAAGTTTCCCAACTGCTAGGTCCTAATGGCCCGACCGACAACGACGCTGACGCTGCTAACGTTCTGGCTAAACAGTACTCTCGGACATTTCAACTGACCCACACTAAATATATTGATGAAAGCTTTATCTGCAACTGCACAGGACTTCCGAAAGGTAACCTGAGAGCTGACTTGGTATACAGAAAACTGAAGAACCTAAAAAGGGAACTCCTGGCCTGGATATGGTTCATTCTGCTATACTGAGGGAAGAAGCTTCAATCCTGGCAACACCTCTTAGCCTGACATTTTCACACTCGCTAAGGCGAGGCACATCACAGGAAATTTAGAAGCTAGCCCACATCACACAAATTTTCAAAGGAGGTTGATGTAGAGAACCTTCAAAATACCAACAGGTAGCTCTTCTCTATATACCTTCAAAAATTAAAAAAAATAAAAGTTATGGAGTCCCTGATATGCGACGGTATACACGACTATTTATTATCTTTGGACTTCTTTTCACCCCAGCAGAATGGTTTCAGGAAGGATCATTCTTGTATAACCGACTTGCTGACTGTGGTGGAAGGATGGACAAGCATTCTTGATCGCAAGGGGAAGTCTGACGTAATTTACATTGACTTCTCAAAATCTTTTGATAGGGTCAATCATAAATGTCTTATCAATAAGCTCAAAAGATTAGGTAACAAGTCACCTTTAAATAATTGGCTCACTTCATATCCGAAAAATCGGCATCCTAAGGTCACGGTAAAGTTCAATTTCTCTCAGCCTGTGGAATATCCTAGTGGGGTCTCCCAGGGTTCGATACTAGAACCTCTCCTCTTCTTGATTTACATAAAAGATCTTCCAAAACAGGTGTCGTCAGACTTATTACTTTTTTCTGATGATGTGAAATTTGGAGAGAGATACGCAACCAAGAGGATGTACTGGCACTTCAGGAGGATCTGAATCAATTTCAAAGTTGGGCCGTTGACAACGGACTTACCTTCAACACTTCAAAGGGTAAAGTAGTCGATCTGAGACATGTTTCGGACTACAGTTGCAACTTGAGAAACTCCTCTCTGGAAGTATCCCTGGTTGAAAAAGATTTAGGAGTGTTGATACCCTACGATTCGAAGTCTTACGTTAACTGCGGCAAAAATGCCTTTCGAGCGAACCTTGCTCTGGTGACATTGAAGCGCATTTTAAGCCAGTTTGACGGAACGGAACGTGGAGAACTACTACGACCATCATCAGGAAGGTACAAGTATTTATAAACGGTTGTCTACGCAAAATACTCAACATCCATTGGCCGGATACTATCAGCAACAGCGTTTTATGGGAGAGGACAAACCAGCTTTCAGCTGAAGAGGAAATTAGGAAAAGACGTTGGAAGTTGATCGGACATACATTAAGGAAATCACCAATGTGGACTACAAGTCAATCCCTAACTTGGAATGGTGAAGGGAAGCGGAAAAGAGGAAGGCCAAAGAACACACTACGCCGGGAAATAGAAGTAGATATGAAAAGGATGAACAACAACTGGAAAGAACTGGAAAGGAAGACTCAGGACAGAGTTGGATGGAGAATGCTGGTGAGCGGCCTATGCTTCTCGACGAGGGGTAACAGGCGTAAGTAAGTAAGTTGACGGAACAACTTTCCATATAATATTCAGCAGTTTTATTCCTCCCCATTCGGAGTATGGAAACATAGTATTTCCTCCAAAAGGATAGGGATACTCTGGAACGTATCCAATGGCGAACCACGAAATCAGTTCGGCTACTCAAGTTCAAGACTTGTGAAGAGCTCCTCCAATCAATAAACCTTTACCCGTCAGATTACAGGAGTTTCAGAGGTGATCAAATAACTTACAGCATCCTTAGTACCCCTAGACATCCTCCTAAACATCTACATGAGCATAGTCCCAACACAAACCCAAGGAGTAACCACCAGCAACTGAAGATACAACACAGCAGGAGAGACTGTAGACACAACTTCTACTGATTAAGAGTAGTCAAATTCTGGAATTCGCTGCCGACTGAGCTGGCCCAAGCGGCTTCCCAGGAGTCTTTTTAAGAGAAAACTTGGTATAATTTTAAGGACTAAGGATAGTATCTTATTATGATTTACCAATTTCCTCACCTCTTATATCGATAATATACCTAAGTTCCTTCCAGGAGGTATTGATGATCCACTGCTACTAGACATGTAAGCCCGTTATGCAAAAGCTTCTTCTATTTCGTCCACAACCATTTGAGCCACTTGAACCATTTGACCAACCTATTCATTCCTCTCAAGCTGCATTTTTACCTCTTCACCTATTGGCTGATTAACCTGACTGTTTTTACATGATCATGTGTTGTTTACCCTACTCATTATGTCTGTGACCTGTTATTAGTCTGACTATAAATATTGAGTAACGCTTGATCAAATTTAGTTGGCTTAATCACTTTTTCTGATCCAGTCCTGCCTCTCCGCTTCATTTTGTTTCCCTGATTGTCTGTTCAAATCACTAAGTGCATGAAATATATTTATCCAAAATCCATTCTTGTATTTGTTTTATTTAATCCCTTTATTCACTAACGCTGATTAAGTAGATAAAAAGTACACGAGGGTAGCTGGGATGTACATTTTATTGACCATCAGCAAACGATCTCATTGGATTTAGATAAAAGGTTACTAGAAGTTTTCCTTGTTGACCACTAAAGACGCTTCCAATGATATGCTTGATAACCTTTTAACTACGGAATCGTTGTGCGGAGAATTATGCACGACTTTGAAATTCTCTCATTCTGATGTGCAAGCATGAAATGTCAAGACCTTGAAAACAAACGCCAGTTCTACTACAGCCGTGAAACTCATATACCCGGAGAGGAGAATAGATAAAGTCTTTCAGTGCAGAATTACCAGACCGTGGACAAGTGAAACAATCAAATTACTTAAATAAGATATCTTGTACAAGAACTCTTCCACAATCTACGAAAGGCCCAATAAAGCACGTCAATAAATCTATGGTTCATATACAAGCCAGTCACAAAAAACATGTTCTTTACAAGGACCCAGGTGAGTTCATTCCGATTTTCGTTGTTAATTCTAATACTAATGAGTACATTCTAGATTATACAGAGTTTACATCAAATACTCAGTCGGAAAGACACATGATGAACTTAAGGAGAAGTAAAATCGATTACAAAAATTAAGATTTTTATTTAAGCTGTGGTGGTTGTGGCATTTGTCCAAAATAATGATTCCTTTGTACCTGATTGCGCGCTTATTACGAATTAAAAATATAATAATTGCACATATACTCATCTAGTTTCATCTGCCTCAAATTGAATTATTTTGGGAATTCTTATTTAGCACATTAATTCGGATTCGCTTATTTATCACAATATGATCAAGTAAACTGTTCTGTTCAAATTGTATTGTATTCTTCCTAAGTTCGCTTTTTCTAGGGGGGCTTTAATTATCTGATTCTGTCAGATTATGAACTTATTGGAATATGGAGCATGAAAGAAAATGAAAAACTTTTCTGGTAGTGTAGTGAACAAAACACGACTGGAGACAATTACGGACTATCTCACTAATTTCTGATAACCATACAGCCAACAGTTAATTTGCAAAATAACAATCAATTGTCTCAATTTTCACTGTTCCTCCTGCAGATATCAGTCCGTCTTGTCTGATCTCATTGTTCATACCTTTTCGTACCGATTACGCTTCATTCCTGTTCTTTCCTTATCGATCTTCTGCCAAAAATGCATCCTATGTCTAACCATCACCACATACTACTTATATGGATATAAGTAAACCACAAATATACTTTATCTACTGATCAACCTATTTTGTTTTATGTGAGTTTGAATTCAGCTATTTGCCTGGTGATTCGTTGTCATCATAGAGTTATGATATTTTATCATGTACACATATGAAAATTTTATATCTTAGAAAGACAAACATGCACTACACTGATGTAAGAAAACAAAGAACCATATGTGAATGCATGGTGAATGTAAGTAGTTTTTTAAAGACTGAGAAAAAAGTGGGTTAGTGTGATAAATTATTCGATTATTATTTTACCTTTTTTTCTATCTATTTCACTTACTACTGATATCTGTTGTATTAAGCTATATATTACGTAACAGCTTACTTAATAGCTAGTTTAGATGTCATGATGTCTATTTATACTGGGATGAAGAGAAGGAAAACGTACGATCAAAGTTTTAATTAGAAAAACAATGGGATATTCGGTTAGTATACATGAGTTTTGTATACATATATAAATTCTGTAAAACAATGAATAGAATTTATAAATGTCTACTATGGATGATAATTTACAGTAGTTCTATTTGTTTTTATCTGAAAGAAGTGTCTTTCGAATATGAGTTTCTAGAAAAGACTTACCGTACAGTTATGGAATAGGAATTATCTTTTTAAAAATGTACTTTTTTTGTTTTCTATGTGTTATATAATATATGAATAATTATTTCACATCCCAAATAAGAACATAATTGTCACTGTCATCATCACCAATAGTACAACAAAGATTATTATCATATATACCCAATGTTGTCAAATCTTTTTTGCTGAATTCTTCACGTCCTTCACCACCGCTAATCACTTTCATTTTTGTATTGATAGTAGTACATGGATTTATTGATGATCTACGACTACCACTAAAATGATGTCTAGATAATTGACCAGATTGACTAAGATCACTTGTTCGACTAGAACTAACTAAATGAGATGATGTGTTTGCTTCGTTACCATCCGATGATGTCACTTTATCAGAAAATGGGGTTATTGCTGAATTCGATATGTATATTGCTTGACTGGATGTATTTGTTTTTTCAGTTTTAGATTTTATTGGATTTTCATCATCTGCTATGTTATCCAAGGTTACAAGGAAGCGAACTTGTCCAATATGTCCGTACGATAAAGCTGAGAAACGTAACATAAAACGTAAAAATGTTAAAAACTTAGAATGTGGTTCAATTTAATGCAATTTTAATAGCTTGTAGATAATATTTGTTACCGACTAACCTCAGCTGGATTATCATTGAAAACCAAGGAACACTAGACAAGTGAAGTCATTCTATGACGTGTATTTCCTTCATACTAAAGTATTTGTAATAAAACACCCTTATAAAAAGCAGATGATTGTTCGTTTCACAATTGTTAAGATTACATGATAGTGTAAATAACTTAATGTATAGTCTACATGAACCACACAGGACTAGCGTTACAGTTATAATGTAATCCTTGCTAAACACAAATTACATCTTAAACTGACTAAGGTTGAAAATTCAAAATGCTGGATTTTTATCAAGCATTTGAAAGCTAGGCAAGCCCTGACTTGGGATCCGGAAGGGAAAAGAGGAAGGCCAAAGAACACATTACACTGGGAAATAGAAGCAGATATGAAAAGTATGAATAACAACTGGAAAGAACTGGAAAGAATTGCCAAGGACAGGGTTGGATGGAGATTGCTGGTGAGCGACCTATGCTCCTCCATGAGGAGTAGCAAGCGTAAATAAGTAAGTACTTGAAAGCTACCTATGAATGTGCATGAACTGAGTGTGCTAAATTGAGTGATATACGGGTTTGTGAATGTACACTGCTAAAACATCATACTAGTAAATCAAATACAGTTTTGTGTATCAACTTCATATAGAAATTCCAATATGAGCCATAATTAATTTCCAACATTATTAGTAAAGTGAAGTCTTCACATTCGTTTTTTCAAGGGAAAGTTTTTTGTTTAATATTACAACGATAAAAAATATTTTGGAGATTGTTGACGTTTATTACTTCTCTCTTTCTGGGCTTCATACATTAAAATAAGTTATCTATATTTCACACCATAATCAGTCTAAAGAACACTGTTTAATCAAGTTATCTTAAATAAAGTATTTAATATTGACCAAAGAACTAGTTGAAATCAAATTACAATGGAAAACCGTTTCAGGAATGCATACATACAACGCATAACCCATAAATTTCATGTATCGTGTAGATCAATATACAAATAAGTCAGAGTTTGAATCCAGTTGAAGATACCACCAGTATTGTAGTTTGACAACTATTAACCAGTAACACCTTCTATAATCGAATCGTGCCCCACCCAGTTAAAATCAGAAGTCAGAAGCGAAGGGGTTGGAAGATATATTTGATGCGTTATGAATGTATTGAGAAGCGATTGATCTAATCTGGTTAATGATCGTAGGAGATATTTCCCACGCTGTGCTGTAACGTGATCTGGTGCGGATGCATTACCGAAAGCCTTCAGCTAAACAAGTCCACTAAAACTAATGTGGTCAGCATCCAATGTCGAACACTTGAAAAGCTATTGATTTTGGGGAATTATTTACAGCTACACAGTGGTACACAAATTGTAAGTTCAATAAAGCCAAAACTAACTAGTGTCATTACTAGCTGCCATTTGGGGGGTTCTCTCTTATTTCAGCTTACATGAATTTATACGTTAAGTACGTTTACTAGAGAGTTGAAAAAAACTGTCTTTAAGTAATTCTGATTTACTAAGCTTTTAGATAGTTTGCAAGTATTACTTTTCAATTAGATCTTCTTCACATTCATCTCTAAGATGGGCAGTTATGAACTTACTTACTTACTTATGCGTTACTTCCAATGGAGCATAGGCCACCGATCAACATTCTCCAACCCACTCTGTCCTGGGTCTTCCTTTCTAGTTCTATCCAGTTTTTGTTCATTCTTCTCATGTCTGTCTCCATTTCTCAGAGTAATGTGCTCTTTGATCTTCCTCTTCTCATTTGGCCTTCAGGACTCCAAGTGAGGGCTTGTCTTGTGATGCAGTTGGGTGATTTCCTCAAAGTGTGTCCTATCCGTTTTCAGTGCTTCTTCCTGATTTCTTTCTCCGCTGGATGGAATCTGGTTTGTTCTCTCCCACAGTAGATTATTACTGATAGTGTCTGGTCAACGAATCCGAAATATTTTGTGTAGACAACTGTTGATAAACACTTGTATCTTCTGGATGATGGCTTTCGTAGTTCTCCGAGTTTCCGCCTCATACAATAGAACTATCTTGACATTTGTATTGAGAATTCTGACTTTGGTGTTGGTTGACAATTGTTTTAAGTTCCAGATGTCCTTCAGTTGTAAATATACAGCTCTTGCTTTGCCAATCCTCGCCCTCACATCTGCATCAGATCCACCGTTTTCATCAATGATGCTGCCCAGATATGCACAGGTTTTTATATCCTCCAAAGCTTCTCTGTCAAGTGTGATTTGATTGGTGCGTTTTGTGTTGTATCGGAAGTTATGAACTGCTCAGACAAAATACATATTAATATCAGGAAGCAGGTTTTTTGTTACTCTGTAAACTGTCAGTATTTATAAGAAATATCTACTTCTCGGTCAGTCCGTAGCTTAGAATAGTTCATAAATTCTGATCAGAAAAAAACACTGTATCTGTCCATACAATATATTTATTTCAACATAAACACTCAAAAATACACATTTCAACTAAAAAGTAATCTTCCAACTTACTCTCTAACTGAGGTTGTTTAATGTTCTCGTATGTAGGTCCTGTACCGAGTTTCGGTATTGCTACAGTGACAATAACTCCTGCACTCGTTCCAGCCCACAATAAATCTTTGCATACTGTTAAACAAGTTATTCTTAGACAAGCTTCTTTATGTCTCATGATAATTTCATCACAATCTAATAAAAAAACAGATTTAAGCAATTCGTATTTACGAGGTTTAGAGTGGGAACATAAATTTTGAACCAGGAGTTAATAAGTTGAAATGAACTGTTGGATACCTACTCTCCATAAGTAAAGTAAAATAATCAAATGGATACAATCAGCACAGAATACACATACGTCAACTAAAGGTGATCTAATTTTAACAACGAGTTAATTCAAACATTTACTCAAACTGTTTATTATTTGTTTACCCAACATTTTGTAAGTAGTTAAATGATAGCTTAAGTATATAAGGAAATATCCAGTTTGAATTGCTTAGTGATGATCTATGAACAATTCATGAAACAGTTATCATGTCGAGTAGTGAATCTGTTAATAAAGTTTTAGTGGTCTGACTTAAATAAGACTTAACGTAGAAATCTTTTTCTAAAATAGCATATTTATTCACTTGGTATTGTTTGTTTGAATCTTCTAACTGATGTTTAGGACTGAAATCGATCAGTCTCTTATTGGCATATGTGCATACTGTGCGTATCGCCTCGATATAGTCTTAATTCACAAACATTATAAGCAAAGATGGATAGTGGAATCCAGGACGCGCGTTTCGTCTTATTTGGGACTCGTCACCTGGATGTACCTGCATACCACAGTTGATGTTCACTCTGGGACTCGAACCCAGTACCCTTCACTTCAAACGCCATCGCATTATCCACTCAGCTACTGAGTCCTGATAGCCACTTTCTTTTGCAATGAGGTGAAGTTTGAATTCACTTAGTATTGATTGTTTGAATCTTCCCATTAATGTTTAGAACTGGTCTAACGAGATGGCGTTTGAAGCGAAAGGTACTCGGTTCGAGTCCCAGAGTGAACATCAACTGTAGTATGCAGGTACATCCAGTTGACGAGTCCCAAATAGGACGAAACGCGTGTCCCGGATTTCACTGCTAGCCATTATCCATCTTTGCATATTTATTTAGTATAGAGTAAGTTACAAAGAAAAAGCAATGATCTATTTTGATCATAATGACATCAGTCAAATTAATTCTCAGTAACTTCAAGTGAATTTTTTCAATCTATACATCGTTTCATATTTCCTAGCCAATAAGAGAACCCAAAACATTTGATTTTCACTTAATGATAGATAGCAAAAGGTAATGAAAACATCAAAAAAGTACACTATCATATATATACACACATATCGATATGACATTTGAGAAAATAACATAGCATGCTTTTTTTCCTTTTGTTAGTTAATTCCTTTTATGTGATCTTTCTTTGACACGCTTCAAAAAAATAGAAACAATCAAGGCATTAATAGTAAAAATCTCACCTTGTAACCTTTGAAGTACAATAGGCTTTAAATCAATCTCCATTAGAAATTCACCTGTTGTAGCATGATATAAACTGATACGTGAACTATTTTCTGTAGCTAACCATACAGTTTGTTTTCCATAAGCCATTAGTTGTATTCCACGTGGATCTGCATAATTACCATTCAGTGGGAATGAAAGCTAATGTATTTTTGTTGGTAAAAATGAAAATTTAATCAAATAAAAGCTCGCAAGAAAAATAAATCAGTAATAACTTGACTACAAAATAAAAATAAGAGAAAAAGTTAGCGAATAAATAATGATTCTTCATGTCTACTTAAATAAACGTACAGTAATAAATGTACATCAAGTGATAGCATACCCATGTATGCAACTTGTTCAAGTGTCATTACATAATCACTGAGATATTTCTTTATTATTGAAAGAATTGATTACCTCAAGTGGTGTTCGTCAGGACTGTCCACTCTCTCCATTCTTATTTAACTTTGTCGTTGACAGGCTTTTAGAGATAACACTTTCATCATCTAAATCTCAAGGAGTTGAGCTTTTACCGGGAGGCTCGCTTGTTGACTTAGAATACGCCGACGACATAGTTTTATTTGGTGAAGACACTGACAAAATGCAGAGTCTTCTGACTACTATAAGCAACAATGCAGGGATGTTCGGGATGCGATTCTCTCCCTCGAAGTGCAAAATGTTACTTCAGGATTGGGTTGCATCGACACCTGAACTAGTGATAGGAAATGAAGTAGTTGAGTGTGTCAACCGCTTCACTTATCTTGGGAGTCTCATCAGCCCTTGTGGTCTGGTGTGTGACGAAATCTCAGAACGGATACAGAAGGCTCGACTAGCTTTCGCCAACTTGCGTCATTTATGGCGTAGGCGAGATATTCGTCTAGCAACCGAAGGACGGGTTTAGTGTGTGGCAGTTCATTCCGTTCTTCTTTATGGCAGTGAAACATGGCCGATAAGAGTAGAGGATATTCGTAGGCTACCAGTATTCGATCATAGGTGTCTTCGAGGCATTGCTCGTATATCCTGGGGCGACCGAGTAAGTAATGCAGTTGTTAGGAAACGGGTGCTAGGTAGGGATGGCAAATCGATTGATGAGGTAGTGAAACTTCATCAGTTGAGATGGCTGGGACATGTGTTACGTATGCCCAACCACTGACTGCCCCGATGTGCAATGCTTTATGGTGTAGGAGTAGGTTGGAAGAAAGCTAGGGGCGGTCAGACCAAAACGTGGCACAAATCAACGAAGTCACTGACAATTGGACTGAGCCATGCTGGTAACTGTAGACTACCTGGTTGGGATTCGTGAGATGATAGCAATCGATGGTTGGAGACATTGAATGACATGGCTCAAAATCGTTTGCAATGGCGAAGGTGCATCCGCTCTTTTTGTGTTCTCATAAATTCTAATATTCTGAATTCTTCATGTCTTTTTTCTCTTTCCAAATTTATTTCATTGGATTATACTCCTTCAATAACATCTTCAAACCCTAATCTTTCACATAATGCTTATACTCTTACTACTTCTACCACTATGGGATTTGAATCGACAACTGAATCTCTGTGCGAATGTGGTATGGCAACTCGAACTGATGTACGTACGTACGAAGTTCTACGTTGTGACTGACTGACTGACTTATTGACATTGATTAAAGTCTTTACGTTTTACTACTGAAGGGTTTCAGACTAGGCTGGAACAAATACTTTGAGAAGATTATCGGGCTTTGACAATTAGAACAAAAATTATAAGTGATTCATTTTTATTTATTGATGCACCGTAACAAAATAATGTAAGACACCCTTTATCATTTGATTATGTTTACAACTCAATGAGTTCAACAGCCTTCTGTGGAGAGGGCAAACCAACTTCCAGCTGAAGAGGAAATTAAGAAAAGACGATGAAAGTGGATAGGATTTACACTGAGGAAATCATCAAACTACATCACGAAGGAAGTGCTAACTTGGGAACCTGAAAGGAATAAGAAAAGAGAAAGACCAAAGAACACACTATATCTGGGATTGGAACCAGATATAAAAAAAATAAATAGCAATTGGGAAGAACTGGAAAGGATTGCCCATGATAGCGTTAAATGGAGAATGCTGGTGGTTGGCCTATGCTCCTCCATGAGGGCTAACAGGCGTAAGTAAGTAATGAATACTGACAATAACTTTAAAATTATAAGCGTATTTCTCTCTCAAAATATACTTTAAGATACACAGTATGTATCTACTGGTTATAGTTAACAGTTGAACAATAAACATTTATTACAGTACCATATTCATATCATTTTATGTGTATATTCGTGATAATCAGACTTCTTATACTGAAGTCGCAAAACAATGTAGTTATTCAACTAAGTTTGATCATGTATTTCAGTTTTTATTGCAGTGATAACTGGTTTGTATTGTGTAGACTGATTTATATAATAAATTTGAATATGTTCACAATATGAATATTGAGATGGTGGAGATAATTAGCTCAATTTGATGAACAGAAATTTTAACACCGTCTACATATCTGCCAAAAATTTACTGAATAATAAATCAACTGTACTGACAGAATGGAGAAAAACTGGATATAACTAGAAAGGAAGGCCCATGACAGAGTGGGTTGGACAATGCTGGACGGCGGCCTATGCTCTATTGGGAGTAACAGGTGTAAGTAAGTAAGTAACTGACATATCCTATTCAAATTATTACTTTATTAGTAATTTAAACAAATACTAAATATTGGAAAAAACAAAACACTCCCAAATAAAACAAATTAACTAACTTCTGGAGTAAGTGTTGTTGGATTTAATATAAATATTGAACGATGCGCTGCACACCATATTTTACCGGCAACAACTAACATACGTTTTACAATAACTGGTTCATTAGAATTAGGCTGTAATTTCACATGTATCGGTTTATTAACATCCCATAAACCATCTGATTGATAGTTTGAAGAGCGGAAAATATAAAGTAGAATTATTACTATTTTTTTAATACTCAAAATAATTGATCTAAAGAACATAATCTGTAAAATAACTTATGGTCTTTAATATAATCTGAAAGAAGATCAATATTTGCTAGTATTGTGACTCTATTCATTTAAGCATTTATGTTATATGAAGTATACAACATAGCCAAAGTATCCGTATTAGGTGGTGCAGATTGTAAAGTTTTTGATTGAGATCATGAATTGATTGATGTTAGACCACCATTGAAAACCTGCAAGAACTGGACGGTCGTTTTGTTGTAGTATGGGATGGATGTCGACTCAGTGATCAAGAGGTTAAGCGTTCGTGAGCGAGACCGAAAGTCCATGGTTCAAATCCCACGAGCGGGGTCGTGGGTGTGTACTGCTGAGGATTACCAAACTACCTATCAATACTGGGACCAACGATCTTGACTATTACTAACTGAATTTAAAAACACGGATTTTCAATTTTGTGTAATACTTTTTAAAACATCTAGTGATAATTAATCTAATAGAATATTTGATCAGTTTATGTGCTCAAGTTGTAATTCTGAATGTGATTGCTTATAAAGATTCCGGTTTAGATTTAAGAAAACAGTCAGTAAAATTTGGGCCTGATAAACAGTTGTATGTTATAGTGTTTGATGTACGATATACGGGATTCGAATCCGACACCAATTATTGTGAAATGATTTCTTAACAAGTTAAATATCTCTCATATAATATGATTCTTCTAGACAGCTAATTGTTCTGTTTTTTTCGATATTTGCTTATTAGGGGCTTTGCCTTAATAAGTGTTTGTAAGTAGTCAACACTAAACCGCATTATTCAAATGTATGCAGATTATTTTCTAATTAGTACACATTCGTACAAACAATTTTCTTCTACATTACCAGTTGCTTTCGAGTAATCAGAAGTCACTGAAAAAACAGACTGATACACATAGATTATTAAACTAATCTATCATACGTAAATACATTGACGGGGAGACTATAATTTTTGGACGAATAGATCAGATTTACGATAACAGGTTTTGGATTTCAACGCAAAATTCATCAATCCATTTATTTGAACATCGTTTCAGCATTTTAACTGATATCAATTCGTGATGAAGACCCTGAATCTAATTCCTGACCCCAACCATCAACGGTAAACCATAATCCTCATTCTTTACACTGGTTTAAAACCCTCCTTTAACTCTGGTCTGTAGGTGGTCATTCTGAAAGTCGCTAAAAGGTCGTCTATAAATTATAGTCTAACTGTTTTGATTTATGAAAACTCAAAAAACAGCTAAGAATTCAAAGATCTAGCTGATATATGACATACCTGAGTTACGTTTGTACACAATAAGATCACCGTTTGCACAAGCAACAAATATATGCACATCGAAATGCAATATGTTATTAATTCCATGGGATAAACTGATTTTCTGACGTTGTCTACTTGTCTTCAAATTATCACTTGCGTAAAACATAAAAATACTATAAAAAGAGAATATGAAAAGAAGTTCACTTAATTTACAAGGAAATATTTCTGATACTAAATAAATTGTTTTCCCTTCTCATTTGTATGTTTCATTACTGTTAAACAGATGGAGGGCATTGGTGGGAATCTCTGGACAGATTTTTCATGTCATGTGACCTAACCCTTTCGGTTAAATCGTCGATGAGTGTAAAACCTATTCAGAGAATCGACCGGCTCAGTGGTTTAGAGCTTAGGCGTTCGCATGCGAGGCTGACAGTCCTGGGTTCGAATCCCTCATGCTGCATCGTAGGTGCGCACCGCTGAGTAGTCCCATACTACAACGAAACGACCGCCAAGTGCTTCCAGGTTTTCAACGGTGGTCTAGCTTCAATTGACTCATGATTTCAACTATGAAATATCAGTAATTTACAAAACAGGTTTATTAAATTGATTATTTTTGAAATACACTTGAATAGTATTTGTAGAGTTATCAATAGCTGTGTAGGTTAAAGGATAATAATTACATCATCTACTATCACAACAAATTTTCAAGAATTTCAATCATCTTCCTAGATAAAAGAAATTTGATAAACGTGAAACTGAGATCTTATATAGAATTTTTATCGTTTAAGTGTAAACATAAAACGTAAATATAAACTTGAATTCACTTAGTATTGTTTATTTAAATCTTCCCAATGATGGTTAGAACTGCAACTGGTCAGTCTCTTATCAGCATATGTGCATACTGTGCGTATTGCCTTGATATTGCCTTGATTCACAAGCATTATAAACAAAGATGGTTAGTGGCTAGCAGTGGAATCCAGGACGCGCGTTTCGTCATATTAAGGACTCGTCAGCATCAATGGAAAGATTCAAACAAACAATACTAAGTGAATTCAAACTTCACCCCATCGAAAAGCAAATGGCCATCAGGACTCAGTAGCTGAGTGGATAACGCGTTCGCGTTTGAAGCTAAAGGTACCGGGTTCGAGTCCCAGAGTGGACATCAACTGTGAGATGCAGGTACATCCAGCTGACGAGTCTCAAATAGGACGAAACGCGCGTCCTGGATTCCACTGCTAGCCACTATCCATCTTTGCTTATAATAAATATAAACTATTGCGAACTGACATAAAAAAAAAAAAAACAAACAAACATACAAAATGCCAAGTTAATTATAGTTTAAAATTGTTTACCTAACACAGTACATCTTATGTAACATTTCTAAAATAATATCATCTATTGAAAGTAATAAATAGACTATGAATATAGTGTATTATATTTATTAAATATTGTAACATACCTTCCTTCTTCTGTACCTAACCACATCAATGGTTGTGTTGAACTAGTGAGACAATGATTTTTTCCATGTGAATTCGTATATTCATCTTATATCAAAAAAAAAGAAGAAAGGAACATATAACAAGTGCAAAAAAGAAAAAAACTAAGGAATAGGAATTAATGATGGAAACCATTTGTTCAAGGTCACATTGTGATTTATTTATTTCTTTTAATTTATGGATAACAACAAAAGAAAAAAAATCATTAACCTATAAATCATGAACATACAAAAGTATCTTGGAAAAGATATAGAATCTAAGAAATATTTACTTGTCTATGTAAATGTCATATATACATATGTATATATGTATATTCATTAAGAGAGTAATCAATTCCTTTTTATAAAGGGGGTTTTATCAATTACCGATTCGTTGTTCTATTTGTCATAATACTAGAATAGTTATATTGAATAGATATATCCACAAAAAGAAATAAGCAAATGAAGACTTGTAATGCAATCAGAATATTAAAGAATTTGAAGAATGATCGAATCAGTGTGATTTGAGGTATCCAAATATCTTACATCTTGTATAGATCAGTCTGAATAGTGCTTGTTTCTTGTTTGATCACATAGAGGTTTTTGTTATGTAATGCTATATTATTTTCAGCTATATACATATAGTCTGATATACATAACATATTTCCAAATTTCATCAGTCAGTATTCCAACAAGCGTCAAGAGTCTACAAGTCACTATATTACATACTTACAAAAAGTCATTTTTTTTTTCAAAACATAATCGGTGATGTATCTGAAACCAATGACGTCGTAGTGAACGAGAACATAAGTGAGACAATCGAATGTGTTTGAATACAAAAATTACAGAATATCTTAGTAAAATCTGAGAACCATGCAGTAAATACTTCATTTGTAAACTGTCAGTCAATTATCTCAAATTTGACTGTTCCTTTTGCAAATATTAGTCAATCATCTCAGAATTTAATCTTCCAGTTTATTTTATTATAAAAGAGCCAGTCCCCATGGTATGAACTTATCTTGAGAACTTAATATTATGAGATAAGCGCACTGCTAAGAAGTCCTATACTGAGACGAAAAGGCTGTTCAGTGTTTTTACGTTTTCCATGGTGTTCTAGGTTTGATGGACAAATGAACTCAACTATTAAAAATAACAATCTAAAACCTTAAATAACTTATTCGTTATAGTTTACAAGTGTGTTGGAAATCGATTTGTACTATACTTTTACCTGTCTTACTATCGTATTCATAAGATTGTATATTGTGTTCAGTTTCTTTGAATAGTGAATTATCTGATAAATTTTCTGAAATTATATGTTGTGTTAAATCACCTTCTGTTTCACTAATATCAGAAGAATCTGAATCATTCGATGTAGGATCGTCTTGATCATCAGTATATTCAGCATAAATATCTAAACTGATCTCTCGCTGTGGTTCATTTTTATTTTTTTCAAGCGAATCAGATTCTTCACAGTTTTTCTGAGTAATCAACTCATTATTTTGTTGCACGTTAATTTCACCAGATTCTGGAGAAATATCACATTTCTTAGGTAGATTTGAAACATCATCACCTTTTGATTCATCACCATCTGAGAGTTTCAATGTAGATTCTGTATTGGTTGGTGTATCAGGTGGAGTAGTTGAATGAGAACTAGTACTTGTATCTTGTGGAATACTACTTTTCCTACATCTTACATCATCATCGAATGTATTTTCAGCATTTTTGCTTCCATCACTGTTTGTATTTAATTCCACTTTATCCACAACCTTCGAATCAACCACTTTCTCATTTGTATTCATCAGAGATGGTTTTTCTGACACTGCTGCATGCAGTTTTGATTGACAATTATTTTCTTCAGTTACCTGTTGTTCTACTTCTAAAAGTGGCTGATCCATAGTGGCTGAACGTTTCTTTTCCATTCCATATCTCGACCGCATACTTTGAGCTATTAGACTGTGAGATGTTCTGAAGTTTAAATATAGTGTAATAAACAATGTTATGAAACACATTAAACGTTTATGTGAATAATCAAGTAGTAAGTATTGTTTCAATAGCGAAAAAAAGTTAATCTTTATATTTCTCATATATGCTCAGTTGATCCTATTATTGATTGAATTCGGATATTTGAACCATTGGATAGTAACTTGAAAATTTGAGGGTACCACATAAACAATGAGATATGAATATTCTTCCAACTGAGTACTCGCATATTTCTATCAATCTGTACGTCAGCTTAAACAATTTCTAATCTTTCTATATTTGAACAGACGTTTTTAAGTATATTTAGTGTGCGACTGGTAAGAGAATCTAGAACAACGGGTTTTGACCTATTCAAGACACATAAACAAGATTTACTTGAATCTTTGGACTGAAACTTACACTCACCACCTACCACCCCTAATTCAGACTAGTTATCCATTAGGCTACGAAATTAAGGTACCCAATAACATGTTAAGTGGATATAAATATTTCAGTAAGTGTTTGTAATTTCTCGGTAACAATATTCAAGACTTTTGCTGAACAGTACCTGTTGTCATGTATATTTCCTGATCCCATTGTCCATATATATGATCATAATAATAATTTTTCTTTAAAAAGACAATCTTATTACATAAAAACTGATATCAACTTCTGTTTTGGCGGGTAATCCATTTGGTGGTTGCATGTATAAAAGTTTAGTCATAAAAACAACATTGTTGGTAAATTTAATATCTGGGATGAGTATCTTTCTGTAAATTGGTTTTGAATTAAGCATACATTTCAATTACTTACTGTACATAATTAGGTATTTTTATCAAATAAAGATGGATGACGGCTAGCAGCGGAAACTAGGACGCGAGTTTTGTCCTACGTGTGACTCGTCAGATGGATGTTCCTGCGTTCCAGAGTAAGTGTTCACCTCGGGACTGGAGCCCGACACCGTTCGCTTCAAACGCCATAGCTTTATGCATTAAGTTACTGAGTCCTGTTAACCACTAGCTTTCAATTTATTCAACATTTATTTAACAACAATTCTGAATAGGTGCTATTACTATTATGATGTAGTTTTATCAAAATGTTTATTTGATAGGAATTTTTCTAATATTCTGTTATATTTCTCTCCATTCCATTTATTTGCTGTCATAACAAAATGGAATGTGGGCAACAAAATACATAATTTACTTTCATTCACTTATTTTTAACTTCGGAATGAACTAGAAACTGTCAGATGACTGAATTAACGTGTACATAGGTAAACATCCATTAAATGTTCATGCCATATAAGAATATTGACGTAACCAAACAACAACAGTAATTTAGTAGAGGAATTTTTTTGAGAATGGTTTAATTCGTGGTCTGCATCCATTAAAATTTGATCTCAGCTAAAGCGTCATTGAAAGCCAGGGAGCACTAGACAGTGGTTTATCCCTAGCATGGGACTCGTTGGGTTTGTTGACCCATTATTAATATATTTTGAAATGTTACAAGAGTTCTAGTGTGAACTTTGACTGATAGACTTCAGACATTTCGGGAGTGAAGTATTTCTCACTACTGACAATGAATTTGCACTCCAAGCTGAATGAAGTTGTAAATAAACTATTTTTCAACAGCGTCTAGTGTGCAAACCTAAGCTCTTGGGTTCGATTTCTGGCAGGGTAGTATGTACACACTTTTGAGGACTCTCATGCTAGGATAAAACAGCTGTTCTGTAATTCTTGGTTTTCAGTCTTACTTGGAATTAAGTTTAAATCGGGGCGATTAATAAATGATATCATCAATGTTAGGGAGAGGCAACACATACACAAAGCTGAATGAGTCTTACCAGATCACACTACAGAGAACCAGTTGGATCACGTTCGCATCACTGAAAATTCAGGATTTTAATAGGAGACGTAAGGACAATGAGAGGAGACTTAAATTGAGATCAACACCTGGCATCTGACACGATAGAAGTGAAACAAAAGAAACACTGGACAATTAGATAGTGGTTTAATACTGACGAACTCAACCAATTCAAGATATCTCTCAACAACAGGTTCCAAGCCATACAAGATATACTCAGAGATGAAGAAACTGCTATGGGGAACAACTGGAAAAGGAATTAAAAGCACTAACTGTAACGTGCTAGGTGTTGGGTCACAAGAAGCAACATCATAAAGAATGGATCTCCATCAAAATCCAGAGTCAGGATTCGAGAAAGGAGACACAGGATGACTGTATTTAATGACAGTTGAATAGAAGTATAGAAAGTCAAGAATATGCAGAAGCCAACAAGAGAGTGAGGAGAAGCATTAGAGCCGACAAGCTGAAATACTTGGAAGATCTACCAGTTACAGTGGACAAAGCTGCAAGAGAAGGAAACACTAGACAAATATTTGATACAACCAAGATGCTGGTAAAGAAATACAGTAAACCAGAGAGACCGTTCAAGGATGAAGATAGCAGGACAATCATTGAGAATGAAGGACAGAAGGACAGATTGGTAAAACACTTTGAACAACTCTTGAATAGGGCAGCTCTATTGAATCCATCAGACATCGAAACAGCACACACAGACATTGCTGTAGATGTCAATACAACAACGATCGAAGAAATCAGGGTGGGCATCGGACAAATCAAGAGTGAGAAGGCAGAAGGACCTGACATTAACCAGCCGAAGCACTGGAGTCAGACATTGAAGTAACTGCAAACATGCTTTATGTTCTATTCAAGAAGATCCGGGAGTAGGAACAATTACCTACAGACTGGAAAGAAGGATACTTCATCAAGATATCAAGACCTCATCAAGTGTGAAAACTAAAGAGGCATCACACAACTGGAAAAGGAAGCTGAGGCCAGAGTTGGTTGGAAAGTTCTGCTACGCGGCCTATAATTCTCGAGGGGTAACAGGAGTAAGTAAGTAAGAGGCGGCCACAAACCCATATGAGTTGGTCAGCTCAGTTTCATATCCAAGGATAAAGATACCACTTTAGAGTTTATATGAGTCAACTATATAGTAGGCTAGAATAGATTACAACTCAATATTCTGAAATACATCAGTCGTTTCACAGTACTATGAACAGAGCAATTCAGAAAATATACAGCAACATTATCACTTCTGAGAAACAGTTTATAGTTTAAGAGGATAACTAACACAATATCTACAGAGGTGAAAATCGAAGCTTGTTTAAATATAATAGCCTAAATGGGTATAAAAGTGTAATGTCTTTGTTCACATACACTAGAATAGTCTTTTCTAGAAATATTTAATCGGATTAGAACAATTTAAATGTTTCAGTAAAATGATTATGACTAACCTTCTTAATCCCGGATGAATATAGCCAGGAATAGCGCATATACATGTGATTCGGGAAGTACATCCGGACAAAGGAACATTGAAATAGATGTTAGGTTTTGGATGAACTGTCAGTAGACAAACATAACCAGTATAACCATCAGATGCACAAATCCATACATCACAAGGTGTTTCAGCCACAAGTGGAGATGATTCAATCATAGATGCACATGAAAGCTTAATTAGTTAGCAAAATAACAATAGGAAATTTCGTTAGTACGAATAACCGATGGAAACTAAGTTTTGACCAAGGGTATAGGTAATCTATAATAATATTTCGCCTTCTTAGTGTATAATAGTGATATAAACGAAAGTCCGATAAATCATTCAATATTATCTCACGTGTTTACACAGATATGAGGTAAAAATCTGTTTCATTTTCTTAAAATCACTGAAGTTAACTTATTAACACTTAGAGCTTCTTTTGTCTATAACACTTCTCTAGTAACTTACCAGTTGTACTTAGATTATATCTTCCTTTAGACACTATTTTGGCAAATAGAAATATTTGGCTGAATACATCTACATAAAAAGTGAAGTACAAATCAGTGACTTCCTGATATTTAGCTATGAATCTCTTCCACATGTCTGAATGATAGCATCCATTTTCACACATCATTTGTAACTACATTTTGCGTGGATTAGAAGAAGACTCAATTCGTATCAATCAGAAGCAGTGTAAAACACTTATAAACAAGCGTTTGTTTACGTTTACACACCATGTCACAACAGAGAGTTAAAATTTTCGAGGCAAATAACAAAGTAATAATAATGAGGATGGTAGTAAAAAGATTATTCAAGGAGAGCATGGTTTGAAACTAAAAAAACGGATTCAGGCAAGAGAAGTAAAATAGTTTAGAAATCGATGTATAGTGGTAGGCAAAGATTGAAAAGATCCAGGCTTTCCAGGCGATTCTGAATGATTCCAATCAGTTTATAATCATTAATTAGAATAATTTTAATTACTATGACTGCATAGTCAAGAATTAAGAAAATGTTTAAAATCAATATTCGATTGGTTCATAGATTGGCAAGCCTCAATTTTCGCCTAACAAACTCATATGCCGATCTGGCATACATGGTTAGGTATTTTGTGTTTACATTTAGGTAAAATGTGTCCCAGTCACCTCAGTTGATGAACTTTTCCATTCTCAACAACTGAGTTGGCATCTCTGTTGAATACACTACATACAGTCTCATCGAATCGACCTATTTCAACGAGATCACTTTTATATTTGATATTAGTGGTATTCATATAACTAAAGGTCTTGTGTCTGGCGGATTTATGATATAGTTCAAAAGAAAAGCCATGTATTTAAATCAGTGACCTATTGAATAGGTGTGATATTTATATTATTAACAAGGGTTCATATAATTACACTTTTTATATTCAAAGCAAAATTTTGGTTAGTTTAGGTTAACAAATGTGTATCCAGAACGGACTGATTAGATTTAGCCATTTTGTAGTAATTTTTCGCATTTATTAACGGATTTTTGCTGACAACAGTACAAAGATGTATGTACATTCGGTAGACGAGTCTCGAATAGGAGTACATATTAGCTTAGAGATAATTTTCGACATCAACCGAAATTACGAAGAACGTCGGTGAAACATTTCAAAGGATTAATGAGTTATATAACATTTATCACCCACTTTATATAGTTTTCATATACTTCAACATTTGAGTAAACCTGTAAAAACTTATGATTCAGTTGACGGATTGAAATGCAAATTACATTATTCAGTAATAATAAATATATTTTTGTTATATCCCAATGATTGAAAAAGTGGTATTTAAGCTAATTGGGATATTTAAAACTTGAGATCATGAATCACTTGAAGCTAGACCACCATGAAAAACCAGGAAACACTGAACACCCGTTTCCTCCTATTTTGGGACTCCTCAACAGTGCGCATCCACGATACCGCCTCACGAGATTCGAACCCACGACCTATCAGTTTCGTGCGTGAGCACTTAACCTCTAGACCACTGAGCTGGCCGGAATCCAATGGTGTTAATATCTAACTTCAACCAATCCATTAAGTTAAGCAACCATTCACCAATGTCTTCAGTGATTTACTATCTCACAACAGACCTGGTTGAACTCCACTGGTCACTGCTTCTCACTAGAACTCCAGGAAATATCTCATGGAGGTAGTGAGCATATATTGATTATTATCAGAAGGGGTTTTGTGGATATTATAGTAATTTTAAATAGTTGAGATCATGAATCACTTAAAGCTAGACCACGATGGGAAACGTTGAAGCACTAGACAGCCGTTTCGTCCTATTATGGGAATCCTCAGCAATGCACATCCACTATTTCGCATTGCGAGATCCAGACTATCAAGTCCAACCTTGGTGATTGTTACCTATTTTCAAGAAATGTTAATTGGTTATTAAAATTGCCAACTATCTTCTAATTTATTCCAATAAGTAGTTGTTACAGACTCTAGCTTTTTATCTAGCTATGTTTATTTATGAAGCAGAATTTTTTTTTGTTTTTTTTTTAAAAAAAGCGCTTCATAGATTTCTGCCATAGAAACACCAGTACCAAACGTTAACATATCAAAAGTAAAAAAGAAAGGTACATATGTACCAAGATATATGGCTATATGAAGTCTGGCAAAAATATTTTCTTTTCACCTGAACAAAGATTCAATAACACCTTTTCAATAAAAATACATACACCATTTCGTTAAATTTCGCTCATCAAACAATAATATCTAAAGCAGAAGCATATGGATAGAGAAAACAACAACAACTGAATATACTTAGTATGGACCTTAAAAAAAGATTTCACAGATGAATATCATTCATTATCATTATACTAATGATAAGATTCACCTAATTTTGTTGTAGTTAACATACATTGAGAATTGATATATTGTAGATGAAGTCAAATGTACTACTAACAGAGCTGTATAATATGCACAATGTATATTTACATATGCATATTTCTTTTTAACAGAATATACTGTCTGAGTAAACTACACCTGTTGTAAATTTGTTTGTACATATTCTGGTTTTTTTTACTTATTATCTAAATTCATAGAGATTACATTTTTAAAGGAAAAAAATAGAGAAAGGGGATTAAACAATTTGGTATACTATAATATAATTTAAATGAAAGCAGCTGTTAACTTATAATAGAGTTGTTTGATCTAATAAACTTATGTATATAATTTCTAAGAAGTATTTTTGGCGAGACTATAATTTATGGACGAGCAAATCAAAAGCGTCTGAGGGGTTTCAAGGTCATGGCGCCAATTTCAGTACCTGATGCTCATGTACGATCGGTCCACAGAGAATTTTAGAGGAGACTTAACAATTAAGCGGCTACAACAAATGAAACTACTAAGAAGTTCCTGTATTTGTAATTGCGAGTAATAAATGACTTGTTGACCTTGTGCAGACTACCTTGATTTTTTCCTTAGATGTAAATATATGTTGAAGGAAGACGTTTGCTAGAATAGGAACCTTTATCGCTCGATCCAGATTGAGACTAAGGCATATTTTAATAATTGCTGCCAACTGTATAATAATAGCACGAGTAACATTGGCTGCAATAATCGCAGGTGTTACTGTAGCTTCGGCTGTTCAGTGGTATGAATATTGTAGGGACATATCCATGACAAAAGTGATAAACTTACAAAACCAGAGTACACACAAACAATAATGAAGCTATGTGGTCGAGGCTGAGAGGGTTTTTATGACCGTATCATGGCTCCAGAGACCGACTGTTATGGAGCCATATGGATGAGTTCCTCTACCTTATGCATTACGATTTTGGAACCTTTGAATATTTTTCTAACCTTGACAAGTTTTTGGACAATATAAAAAAGTATATCCACTTGAATTATTTGGTTCTGTATAATAAATTTTTACTCTATGCTGACTGTTTACTGATTGGCTAATATTTCTCAAGGTCACTCAAGGTTCGTTCAAAGGTCGTCCATAAATTATAGCCTTGCCGTATTTTCTTTTATTTCATGGAATCTACAACTGACTAGTTATAGTATTTAAGAATAGTATAGGCTTAATGATATGATCGAGTGAGGTTAATGTTTTTGCAGTCTTTATCATTGATATGTGAATCAATAGCTATCATTGTGATGTGTACTACTGACACTGACAGATATAAGTAGTATGTATCATTAATTAGGAGTGTAATATCTGGTTGAAGAAGGTTAAAAAGATTGGAGAGAAGAAAATAAGAACAGAGAGTAATTGATATGGAAATGAAGGAACAACAACGTCTCAGACAATTGATAGAGATTTTACAAAGGATGTATTTATTGTATGGTTCTTAGATTTTATCAAGATATTCTGTAATATTATACTTCTTACTAATATGGATTCATGATGAAATAATTTGTAGGGTTCTATAAATGCAATTAAAAAAAAGCATCTTCAAAATTAACTTCATAACATTTGTCATTCAGTTTGGACATCTCAATGGTTTTTAATTGATAACTATTTCAGTTTGCAATTTAGTTAAATAAACATTCAACTTTCATGTAGTCATCTACAAATTTGATTACTAGACTATATTCAATCAGTCCTTTTAAACGTTGTATGATAGATGAGATTAAGAAATAGATATACTTATACTGAGTTACTCAGTTACTATGAGGCCAAAAAAACTTGGAATGACAGATTTTCATGTCTTATGTGTGATATTACAGTCACATGGGGTTTATATCTATTTTCAAGATGTGAAAAAATTGTTAATTATTAATATAATGTGTTTCTTGTGCTGTTGAATTTTCATAGCCTATGTTCTTAGTTAGACAACTATTAAAAAAAACAGGTAGCACTGGATAACTGCTTCGTCCTAGAATGGGGGGGACTCTCCGGTATCGCATATCATTTACCCCGCTGGGGATCAGATTCGAAAACTTCACGCCTTAGCGCAGACATTTAACTTGCAGATCATTGAATCCACCCTTATTGGTTTACATCTTTTACTTCAATCAATTTGGTATATAATCCGACCATTTTATATTGCCTTTGTGTATAAGTTGTTACGCTCAATATGTTTACGGCTTCTCACAAGGACTATAGGAATTAACTCTAGAAGCTAGTTACAATGGGTTAGTAGAGACTATCGAAATTTATGTTCTGGATCATTGCTTGACCATGGTTAGATAAACATTCGTTAGGTAGGAATATAAATGTCGTCAGATCCCGGGTCAGTGGTCTAGTTGGTGAACGTTATTCATAAACCAAAGATCCTGTGGTCAATCCCTGACAGACTCCTTTATACACAAGTCTAAGACGTTTCGTATTTGGACGAAATAGAGGCCAAATGCTTCTTAATTTTTCAAGGTTTTCTGGTCAAGAGCAGTCATTAAAACAAAATACATTTATTTCAAATCTGTGATCACTTATTAATATAATTATTTTTTATTTTTCTTGATTGGTAGTGCTCTACAGATGAAACTTCATATATTTATGTATACTGGAAATAATGTGACTAATGACTCACTTGTATTCCTGGTAATGTACGCGGAATCTGAACAGCCTCGTTAAATTTTGCCATTCTTTTGACAGAACCTTGAAAAGTAACAATGAGATTAAACATATTTAAAACACTTTCTTGTTAATTTTCTAAAATGATTTTTTACAAATCATCCACTTCAGTCCGGTACTGTTGTAGTGAACAAAGCACGACTGGGGAAAATCGAATGTATTTAGGCACAAAATACAGACTATCTCACTAGATTTTGATAATCATACAACAAACAGTTATTTTGAAAATTAACAATCAATTGTCTCAATCTTCACAGTTCCTTCTGTAAATATCAGTTCATCTTCTCTAATTCCATTGTTCATGCATTTTCCTACCAATTGCTCTTCACTTAAGTTCTTTCCTTATCGGTCTTCTGCGAAAATACATTCTATGTCTGACCATCGTCATATACTACTTATATGGATATAAGTAGACCACATTACACTGTACTCCCAATCGAAAAAGGATAAACCCTTATTTCTGTATTCTTCACAAGTATATATACATTTCAAAACTTATCTTGTCATACTTTATAACTCCAGTTGTGTAACTAATGTTCACAAACTATTTGGTAAGACATACTTTCATAGATTCCGATCTAACTGTTTAAATGCGAATAACAATTTTATTCTTTTATTTCAGTATGTTGTCATGTTTGACAAATCTATGTAGTAAAACATGCTTACATATATATGTAGTTGAACAGCTCTAAGAAAGAGATCATCGAAAGATCTCTTCATTAAACTACCGTCTTGTTCAAAGGATGTATCTCTAGCAAATGGTATTGAAATATGGAGCGAGTTGCATTCCAAAAACAAAAAGAGAAACAGTTCTTTCACATATGAAGTAATGTCATGGAGAAACAATATTTTTAATTTTTTTCAAAGAAGGATCATTCTACTGAACTCCGGATAATTTTCTGTACCTTAATAGGTAAGTAAAAGTTATGTCTTTTTTTACGCCTTGAATGGATGTCCACTAACTTGATTTTGATTAACTGTAATTATATTTCATTTTCTGTATAAGTGTTATAACGTATGGGTGTCTGTTTGATATATCGATTGCTTGCGCGTGCCCTCTTAATATATAAACGTCCAATGATACATAAAATCGTACGAGCAGTCTTGGGTGCTATTCGGTCCTTCCTATCTGCCTAGCCCAGCCAGTTGAGTGTAGAACACAAATAACAGCCTTGGCAATATGAATCATTATTTACAAACATAATGAGTTTTTATACAAACCAAATTAATCAATAAACTGATTATAACTCAAGATTCGTATGATAATAAATCAAAGATCAAAATAAAGCTAATGATAAGAGAAACGCGAATATGAATAGTTTAGTTACGTAACAATTGTACAATAGGAAATAGACATAATACATTGGTCGATAAATAGTCCTTAGAGTTACCATTCATAATTCACCAGGGGATATAACAATAAGTTAATGAGAATTAAGAGACACACTAAACAAACTTACTTAACTGACGTTTCAGTTCGAGTATTGTTCGTTCCCATTCTTTTCGTTTTGCACTATTTGGAAACATTAACTCATAACGTTCAACGCCTTCTCTAGATGAAATGAAAACATACTTAGTTTACCAAGTGGGTTAAAATAGTAAATAATTAGCACTTATTGATCATATGCATTGGTTTTATGGTGGATATTTAAGAGAATGAGAGACATAATGCTTATTAATTGGTACATGTTGTTTTTGTTATGCATAATAAAACGAGTTAGAACTGTGAAGATCTGTAGCTCATTCATTAGAATAATTTTGTAAGCAGTGAGTAAACGAATTCAATGCATACTCAGCTTATCAGCCAATCAAAAGAAGACGTAATAGTCAAGAGACAGGGGAGATGAAAATCAAACTACGTATACAGACAACGACAAGACTTGTGTAAAGAACACATAATAAACAGAAGTATCAATAGTACAATTGCAAGCGACTTCCATAATATTTCTAATGTCCTACTTCTTTTAAAGCTTGTTCCAACAAAACTGTTTTGGTAGTGTTAATTAGTTGAAAGTATACCATTCTGATGACATTTAACGACTTTAAAAATATGAAACTGTTAAGTCGGCTTACAATCGGCCAGACGTAACAGAAACCAACTTTACTCTCTGTAAAAAAATGAATGTAATATTAATGAATAACTTGTTACATAACCATACTGTGTAGGAGTTATTGTTGGGTTTTAAGGTCATAGGTTCCGAATCAGGCAAGAAAATTAGAACAAAGAGTTAAAATTTATGAATGTTATTGAGAAATCGAATAAACAGTTGCATAGTAGCCTGAAATGGACGGAAACTTATGAATTTATTTTATGAGTTTTAAGTATCAAGAACCTCTGACGTTCATATGAATATTCATGAATGTCAGTCGCTATTCTTTAGTATTACGATGTTAAATAATCATGAGTAACTAAATGTTGCTATTAATGACTTAACTTTTAACAGGTTAAAAGCTGACCATCATTTGGTTGTAAATTCCCTGTAATGGTGTAATAGACACCATCTTACCTCGGACTGATTCGTCATGATTGTTAAAAAATTGTTCTTTCATAATTACTTCATTCCCTGTTATGGGGATCATATTATCTGAAAGCGTTATAAAATCAAATGAGATCAATTTCTAACTTCTTTGAAATTATCGCTAGAAGTTGCCTTTGTTAAGTTGAGTAGATTATCACGGTGTTATTCTATAGTTCATTTAGGGGATATATACAGTAAATCTTGGTATCATAATGTAACTCAGAAAAAGTTATGTCGAGACCTATCTTTGACTTGGGATACTGACGGAATAATATTGTGGTGGAAGTGCAATTGAATCCAATGGACATCGAAGCAGCACACAAACATTCCTGTAGATGTCACTCCACCAACGATCGAAGAAATCAGGGTGGGCATCAGATAAATCAAGAATGCGAAAGCAGAAGGACCTGACATTATACCACCTGAAGCACTGAAGTCAGACATTGAAGGAACTGCAAACATGATTCACCTTCTATTCAAGAAGATTTGAGAAAAGGATTAAGTGCCGACGGACTGGAAAGAAAGACACCTCATCAAAATGCCAAAGAAAGGAGATGTAGGCAAATATGAGAATTAAATAGGCATCACACTGTTGTCAGTACCAGGAAAAGTTTACAACAGAGTGTTGCTGAACCGGCTGAAAGACGTAGTAGACGATTGACTTCGAGCACAACAGGCTAGACTCCGTAAGGATCAGTCGTGAACAGACCAAATCGCGATACTAAGGATCATCGGATTGTCTCTTACGAGCCTCACTGTTCCTGCAATCTTATTTTTATCTTGATTCCTTTTCTTCCTTTTTCTCTTCCCTTCGTTTCAATCTTATCAACCTTCTGCTCTCAGACATTTCACTTTTGACTGGTGTTACATACTACTTATAAGTAGCATAAACCACAATATGTTAAAGGCTTTATCTGAGTGTACCATAGCCTGTCAGTTTTTTTTGTTGCTTATCAATCTATGAAAACATAATTAATTTTGCTCTCACTGTAATCATAGTAAACAATAGTAATATGAACTTTCTTACTCGGATAAATGTTTTCATGTGCTATATTATTGAGCAAATCTAAGAGATCATAATATCGTTTAAATCAGAATACAATAATAGTTAAATGTGACATTTGTTATTTATAGTAGACCAATGTAAACAATCTTTTGAAATCTTATTAGTATAGCGATAATTAATTTAAGTAGTTTGACGGAACTGAGAAAAAGGAATTAAATAAAATTAAGGAACTTTACTAATGCTTACTTGCTAGTGGCGGTAAATATTGACATATTACCAGGCATAGGTGTTGATGTATTTCTAGCTGTACGTAAATCTTCAAGCTCTTTTTGAATAGACATGTACATTCTACGCACAACAGCATCTAAATCCTGGTTGAAATGTCATTAATATTGAAAGTATGGATTAATATGTAAATTATTTAAAAACATTCAAAATATATATCAGTTCGTTTGAATTCATAACGCCTATATTGTAAGCAATAATACTAGTAATAAAACACTAAATGTCTACATATTTATAGACAAGTTTTTTTCTCTGTAATTTTCCAAATTGACAACTTATATTACGACATTAAACGATGATAGTACATAATTTAGAGCACTTAACCGATAGACCACTGATCCAGCATCTCACAGTAGGACGAAACAGCCTTCCAGTGCTTCCAGGTTTTCCCTGGTGGTCTAGCTTCAATTGACTCACGCTTTCAACTATGAAAATACTAAATCTCCACAAAAACCCTTTCCGATAAATGAAATGATGTTTGTTAAACGACTAGTATTAGCTATTTGTTTCCCTACAGGTTGAAAACTTCGGTACAGGGTACTCTGTCGACTATACATAACTATCTAACATCTCAATATAGTACAAGTGATGTAAAGTTACAATAAGCCATATTAGTAACTTGGTTAATAAAATTCGACCTGTAAGGACTAGACAAGCACAAAGGTGGTTAGTACTCAGTGATCAATCAGTTGTAAATCGTCGATCTTTTTTATGCAGAAGTCATAAATCGATATCCGCTATGTTTGACACATTAACGCAAACTAACATTCATTTTTTATTAAGATTCTTAAGAATGAGTGGCCGAGTGGATAACGCGATGGCGTTTGAAGCGAAAGGTACTGGTTTCGAGTCCCAGGGTGAACATCAACTCTGAGATTCAGGTACATCCAGTTGAAGAGTCCGAGATAGGACAAAACACGCATCCTGGATTCCACTGCTAGCCACTATCCATCTTTGCTTACCATACTTGTGAATTTAGGCTATATCGAGGCAACACGCACAATACGCCAATTAGAGATTGACCAGTTGCAGTCCAAAAATATCAGTGGGAAGATTCAAACAAACAATACTAAGTGAATCTTAAGAATGTCCTTTGAAATAAATTATCACTTGATAAATACTAAGTGAAGTATATTACGGTTATTTTTATGTGCCAGAATGTCTTCAGAAATTCATCGGCTATCTTCTTTATGATAATTAATTAAGTAACAAATGTGAGCGAATCAAAATTAATCGATCAATAACGTAATATTACGTGCTTACTGGCATTATTTACTACTGATCCACGTACCTTATCATAGTTAACCCTGTACTTATCATCGATATGTTACCATACTGTCTGAGGAGTACACAGATGAAAATTCAGCCTACTCATTATGTAGTCCGAATCTTTAATTTCCGACTTTACCAATATAAACGTGTTTTTAAGTATGTAATAAGATGGGACAGATAACGATAATAACATGGTTTTAATTTAGACTACAAATGTGAAAATACGATTGTCTTATCTATCTGTTTATCTATCTCTACCTATCTATCTATCTACTTATCTATCTATCTATCGAAATAAACAGCAGGGATCCATCTGAAATATCTTATAATCCATTGAATGATCAACGCTATGATAGCTAACAACAAATATTTGGCATGTTTATTTATTCAAAACTGAAAAGAAGATAGGGGAAGCTCACCTACACTACAGATATATGTTAGATATATGTACAAATTGTCTTGCATCATATTGTACATGTATGTAGATAAACATATATATATATTCCGTGGTGAAGAAATACACAGATGGTTACTTTCAATGTTACTATCAAAGTTAAAAAATGTAATCAAATCATACATCGTAAGCTGAACACATCTGTTTTATAATAGCGGGTAAGTTTATTTGAATGAATTTACGGTTTTTTTTAAAAAAAAAAGATGCGAAATATTTGTTCATTTAATATTTTCCTGAAAATGATTAATATTAGAGTCAAGGAGTGATTAGTAATTTGTCCTGCTGATTGATCATTGATTAATCTAGATCCTAGTTCTTATCTATTTCTACCGACAAGTAACTATGCAACTACTAGTCGAACTGATTCGGCATCAAGTAAAATAAGTGTATGAAATTTGTTAGTCAGATGAAACCATAGTTTCTACGAGTTTACACTTGTCAGTATTTGCGATACCGAAGCAAGGTTTTATCTCTCGTTAAGGTTTAACCAGAACTATCTAGCTACGATCCAATAAAGGGTCACTGTAACATCTCTGACTGAAATACTAAATAGTGCCTCTTTAATCATGAAGACAGCGTCATTTCAAAATAATGCAGATGCTATATGTTGAGGAGTATCTAGTAGCATAAAATAAAGATAAGTGTCCGTCCCTATTGATTCTTTAGATTTTCCCATGATACCTTTTTGATAGATGGTTGAAACTAGAAAACATTAGTTTGTTCACCTATTAGTTGAAAATCAAGTTTTACTTTTTTTGAGTAAACAAACCAAAAGGAATCAATGTTTATTACATTATAACCATCCTAAAGTGAAATTCAAATGAACTGCAGTGTAAATGTGGTTATACAGTATACAGTAGTAGTTGATTACCTCATAGTCAACAGGTAGGTGATCATTTCCATTGTTTTATTCACCCATAAATCTCGTCTGTATAAACAAACTAAAGGGCTTTTTCCGTGGTTGTGTAATAAATAAGACTGCTTTGAGTTGGAATTGTGAACGATTGAATGGTACCACAGTAGCGTATACGTTATTCACCCGACGTGATACCTGAGAGTCTTGGTGTGATCTCCAGGGAAGTAAACAATGAATGGATTTTGTATGGATATAAAACTCTAGTAAACCGCTATCACTTAACTAATTTTGTTTTAATTATCATTTTGTATCAAAGAAAAATTCGCGGGAGAATCTCTTACTATGATCCATATATAAAACAAGATAGTAATCATTAAAGTTAACAAACATTCAATTTACACGTCTTAATTTGTACCCAATGAAACAATGCGACGATTATACAAAAATAAAAATCTAGAAATAATTCAATAATTGAAAAACTAATTACTACTACTACTATTACTATTACTACTACTACCGTAATGAACGAGAATACAGGCGGAGAAAACCAATATAATTCAACACACAATTACAGATCATATGCTCACAAGTGACTGGCTCCATAAGGTATTTTCTGGAGTTATAATGAGAAGTAGTAACCAAAGGAGTTCAACTAGGTCTGTTGGAAGATAGTAACTCATTGAAGACATTGGTGAATGGTTGCTCAACTTCGTGGATTGGTTGAGGTTATATGTTAACACCGTTGGATGCCGGTTCAGTGGTGTAGAGGTTAAGCGCTCACGCGCGAGGCGGGATCGTGGGTGCGCACCGCTGAGGAGTCCCACAATAGACGATACGGCCGTCAAGCAGTGCTTTCAGGTTTTCCATGGTGGTCTAGCTTCAACTGACTCTACACAGAATGTTTTAGTAAATTATGAGAACCATATATTGAGTATTTCATTTGCAAAATTCCAGCATTTGTTCTTCACATTCTGTATAATTCTTCCCAGTAACAATTCCTTTCTATTTCCGTTTCTATTTTCTTCAAGTCAACCTTCATAGCCTTCTGATACCATACATTCCTCTTCTGATTGATGTTACATACTACTGATGTCGACAGATATAAGTAACATACATCACAGTATTACTTCCACTAGTACTACTAATACTTCAATCACTAATATGTGTAACTCAATGATGTGTAAATTGAGAAGACAGAAAATCAAAGCAAATATTATCATCACAATGAATAACATAACATCTTACATAATGTCTAAAATCTAATCTCGCTGAAATATTTTCAATTTCAGCTAGTAATGCCAAATCTTTTTTATCTTTTACCTCTTTATGTTGTCCAGTTGGTTCAATGTCAACTTCTAAACCTTTAAAAGAAAAATGAAATTAAAAATAATTTATTAATTTATATCAGTAGTATATATAGAAAAATATGGATAGAAATATGGTATTTATTTTTGGAAATTCTGAATAAATTCACTTCTATGATAAATATAAAGATACTTTTAACTGCTTGATATTGGTGAAATCGGATAAATTAATTAAATGAAGGATTGAACGTAATTTTGAAGGACCAATCGGAGAAATGTCTAGCGATGATGAGAAATAGTGAAGTTCATTAACTGTAAACTCCATCTACAGCTGTTCTAAAGTTGCTGCTATTTCTAAGCCCACAAAAATGAGAAGGGTTGGACATGGAGTCAGTGACGCCATCCCGTGAAAACAACCTTGCTAAAAAATCGCTAACCAGAATAAACAGATTAGACCGTTTAAACTTAGCCCTCGGAGTTGAAGAATCTTCATTCAGAAGAATTATGACGCCCTATTATGAAAATCGAGATTTTTCGGAAGTCGCGAGGCCGATGCCCCTTCTAACAACCAGAGCAACAGTCAATATAGGTACATAGAATGTTCAAATAACGTAAGAGATCGAAAGGACTAATCAATTAGCTAAAGAAATGAGGAGGTATAACTTGTCAGTTCCCAGAAAAAGTGAAACCCACTAGATCCAAGCTTGACAGAGAAGGAGAGAGTCGAGAAAGATGCTGCTGTACTCTGGTCACGCGAAAGAGAATGCTTCACACACTCATGAAGTTATTCTAATGATGTTTGAATTAGCATGAAATGTACTTGTGGGATGGGAATCTCATGGATCCAGTATCATCAAGGTACCATTCAAAACAAAGAAGGGAGTCACAATGAATGTTATCCAATGTTATGCACCCACCAATAATAGCAATGACGACGATAAAGATCAGTTCTACTCGAGGCTGTAATCGATCATAGAGACATGCTTAGGAAAGGACCTGACTATCCTGATGGGAAATGTAAACAGTAAAGTTGGAATGGACAACACCGGATATGAAGATATCATGGGACGAAATAGACTGGGAGAGAGAAATGAAAATGGTGAGAGATTTGCAAATCTAAGTACAATTAACAAAATGGTTATGGGAGGCGCAATATTCCCATACAAACGCATACACAAAGCTACATTAATTTCATCGCATCATACTACATAGAACCAGATAGATCATATTTGTATCAGTAAAAAATTCTGAAGGATAATGGAAGACATAAGAATAAAGAGAGGAGATGAAGCAACTTCAAATCACCACCTGGTGGTTGTCAAGATGAAACTCAAGCTAAAAGAACACTGGGAAACTGAAGAAACAGTATTACAAATGTTTAATACAGCCTTCCTGTGGGATAATAAGAAACCAAGCCAATTCAAGATAACTTTCAACAACAGGTTATAAGCCTTGCACGATCTAATGAAAGAAGAGAAAACTACTGGAATGGGATCAAAGAAGCATTAACTTCAACGTATTAGGAGGTTCTGGACCTCAAGAAGCATCATCATAAGAAATGGATCTCTATCAAAACCCTGGACAAGATTGAAGAAAAGAAGAACAAGAAGATAGCAATTAACGAGAGCCGAACAAGAACAGAGAAAGTCAAAGCACAGATCAAACACACTGAACCAAACAAGCAAATGAAAAGGAGCATTAGAGTCCACAAGCAGAAATACGTGTAAGCCCTAACATTGACAGCGGAAAAAACTGCAAGAGAAGGAAATATGAAACAACTATATGACACGACGAACAAACTGACCGGGAGATAAAGAAAGTCAGTGAGATCCGTCAAGGACAAAGAAGCAAGACGATCACTGACATTGAAGGAGAGTCGGACAGATTGGTAGAACACTTTGAGGGACTCTTGAATAGACGAGCTCCATTGGATCCGTCAGATATCGAAGCAGCACATACAGACCTTCTTATAGATATCATTCCATTACCGATCGAAGAAATCAGAATGGTTATCAGACGAATCAATAGTGGTAAGGAACAAGGACCAGACAACACAAGATGATGCACTGAAGTCAAATATAGAACAAACTGAAAACATACTCCACATTCTACTCACGTAGATTTGGGAGGGAGAACAAGTGGAGGCAAAATGGAAGGAAAGACAAATTATCAAGGGTAAAAAAAAGATATCAGCAGGTATGTGTACTACAGAGGTATCACATTACTATCACTACCAGAAAACCTTTTCAATAGAGTACTGTTGAACCGGATGAAAGATTGAATAGACGACCAACTTCAAGATCAACAGACCGGATTCCATGATGATCGGTCATGCCCAGACCGAATCGCGATATTACGGATCATAGTTGGGCAGTCAATTTAATGGAATTCGTCACTACACATCAACTTCCTTCATTATGAGAAAACATTTGAGTATGGAGATAAGAGAACTTTACGAAAGCTTCTTAGAAAAAACGGTGTACCTAAGAAGATTGCCAACATCATCCGGATTTTATACGACGGACCACACTGCAAAGTCGTACATGAAGGACAGCTGATAAACGCATGACATGTGAGGATAGAAGTCAGACAAAACTGCCTACACTCCTTTCTCTTTTTTCCAGTAGTTGACTGGATTATTAAGACAACGACATTTGAGGAGAAACAAGAAATACAATGGACAGCTCGGGATAAATTAGAACATTTGGACTTCGCTGGTGATCTAGCTTTTCTATCCCATACACACACCAACAAATGCAGATAAAGACAACTAGTGTAGCAGAAGCCTCTACATCAGTGGGCCTCAACTTCCCCAAAAAAATCAATATACTCAAATACAACACGGAAAACATCAACCTAATCCCACTTGATGGCGAGACTCTGGAAGATGTGGATACATTCACGTACCTGGTCAACAGCATCACTGACAAACAAGGAGGATCTGATGCAGACGTAAAGATGAGGATTGGCAAAGCAACGACCGCATTCCTACAATTAAAGAATATATGGAACTAAAAACAACTGTCAACTAATTTCAAATTCACAATCTTCAGTGCGAATGTCAAGACAGTTAATTCTACTGAACGGAGCTGAAACGTGGAGAACTACTACAACCATCGTCAAGAAGGTACAAGTATTTATAAACAGTTGTCTACGCAAAATACTCAACATTCACTGGCCAGATACCATGAGCAACAGTCTTCTGTGGTAGAGGACAAACCAGCTTCCCTCTGAAGAGAAAACCAGGAAAAGACGTTGGAAGTGTATCGGACATACATTGAGGAAATCACCAAACTGCATTACGAGGCAAGCACTAACTTGTTATGTTGAAGGGAAGCGGAAAAACGGAAGGCCAAAGAATACAGTGTGTCGAGGAATGGAAGCAGATATGGAAAGGATGAATGTTAACTGAAAGGAACTGGAAAGGATTGTCCAGGATAGGGTTAGATAGAGAATGCTGATGAGCAGTACATGCTCCCCCATGAGGGATATCAGGCGTAAGTTATTAATTATATCTTTTAATTATCTCATACGTACTGCTAATGAAATCAGACAGCCAATGGCTTGTATAATGAGGTGAAGTAGCTAAGTGAATGATAATATGACTCTCTAGGCGAACAGTAATGGATTCCATTCCCTGAGTGAACATCAACTCCGGAATGCAGGAGCGAATAGGACTAAACTCACGTCCGGGATTCCACTCTCTACCATCACCCATCTTTGCTTACAAATAGTTTTTATTCTCAAGAAATGCACTTTAGTAAACATTTACAACAGATAACTAAATGTAAACACTGAAAAACGTTGTTAGTAGAATTGATTAAAATGCATTTGTGTGATTGTTTTTGGTATTTAAATCAGTGTATCATAGAAATCAATCTAAATCTACCAACTACAATGTACATAAAAGTTACTAGAGATAACTAATACTGTTTTTGTGCAAACTATTACTTCTAAAATGATAAACATGCAAATTTATAAAGCTTACAATGCTTTCTGACGATAATATTTTCAATAATATTATGTGCAAGTTGAAATAATGTCATTCCTATAAATGGAAATACTTAACTGATTAATTATTTTCTTTTTAATAATGAAAATGAATCATTCTTCATTGCTTTTTACTACTGAATGAAAGTGAATTCCTAAGAAACTAAGGCTGTGAGGGACCAGGGCTCTCAACACTGCAATAGCTCAGCATTTACTTGACACCGGGCACACTATTGATATTTCTCATGCTTTCAAAATCATTAGCAATCAAAAAAGTACAACTGCTCTCCGGTTTGCTGAAGCGATCGCGATAAAAAAAACTCAAACCGGATCTATGTACTCAAAAAGAGACAGTGATAAACTTATTACTACCCTGGTAATACGTTTTTTTTGGTTTTTTCGTTTTATTTTTTGATATTAGTTTTATTCTGGTTTTTCTTATATTCCTCTCCCCTTACCCAATTCTTAAACCACCCTTTCTCTCACACGTTTCCGCTCACTTGTCTCTCTTAATTATATGAACTCTCCAAATTTTATTCAATTATTACATAACCCACCCTAATTGCTTTTAATCACCTCTAAAATTATTACACATTTTATCTTTTCCGTGTTTGAACTCCACTCAACTATTACACCACCCACCCTTTATGCTTCCTTCATTCTAATACCTAATAACCTCTGACCTTTCACTGCACATATAGTTATCATTGATAACCTTTTGTTATACCAATCCTTTACATTCAATTATGCCTATTGTTCCATACTATTTGTTACCCCAATGCTAAAACTCTAATACATATTTGGTTGTAAGCAGCTGATGAGAAACCACGAAATATAATGAATTCATATGATTTTGTATCAATATTTGTTCTGTCTTTATCTAAATTCATACAGGGAACTAACTGCATGAAAGTGAATTCCGTTAGATTAGAATGACAAACATAATATGAATTGAATGTGTATCATTTAGTATAGATACCTTAATTAGGAAAGTTGTGGATATAAGTTAATCACGGGAACAGGAACCATCAAAAAATGGCTTTATTTATTAAAGGACCTTACCAACCCTTCCAGTCCATATACAAGATGTTCACAAGTTTAGAACATCTATAATTTAGTTCAGTAGATTGAAAGAGGAAGTTTATGAATATGCTTATTAAGCAAAATACTCAACTTTTTTATGCTGACAAATTAGTTTTAACATCTTGCTTATGTGATAAATGTGTACTTTATAAAAGAATCAATCACATTTCAAATAGTGACTAAAAGATTTTCGAAACAAAATCCTAGGTGACAACGAATAAAACAATAAACAGGTAAAATAAACACAATGACTGAAATAATTAAAACTAAGAAGGACAACACGTTACATAATATTTAAAGGAAAATATGTCCTTATTTAATTGGTTGAATCATTGACTATTTTAATGCATATTACGTATGATATCAATCATCTATTCGTATATTCATTTGGTTCTGTTTTGGTTATATATTCAATACTCATATCAGTTTCGATTTTCAACTTTAATGAAGGAATGTCTTGTGTATGGTTAAAACATTTCGACATTTGTATTATGTATTAATCATATGTGTAACAAATTTTCAGGTCTTTGTGATAGTGAAATTCATGAGTCGATCTAAGCTAGACCGCTATCCACTTCAGACAATAAGTGAAGGGTTGTGCATGATCATGAACTGACGTAAGTTCGACAGGAACATCGGTAGATACCGGCTGAATGATTTAGAGGTTAAGCGTTTGCGCGTGGGACTGAAGGTCCTGTGTGTAGGATCCTAGATACGCACTTCTGAAGGGTTCTATACTAGGATGAAACAGCCTCACAATGCTTCCAGGTTTTCAATGGTGTTCTAGCTTAGATTGACCTATGAATTTAACTTTTAAAATTATTACGATATCCACAAATCTTCATTCCGATTACCAGTTTATGAGTCACTTATTCACACATGTACTTATTAGATTTGTTCCAAAGTCATTTTTATTAATGACAAAGTGTAATATAAATCATAATGACAGTACTAAAAATGTCTTATTTCCATGAAGTTTTGTACGAATGTATGAGTTGTATAAATGAATAACACTTGTCTATACTTCACTCTGCGGTAAGTTATTCCGTTAGATATACTAGAAGACGCATGAATTTGCATTTATGATGTAGTTTGATGTACTGAATAGGTAAATTCAAAACTGTCATCAATACCTTCCGTAATGTAAGTGTAATTCATCTGATAATTGGAAGTACTCCATAGTTTTCTAAGGTTTAAAGTATGGGAGAGGTAAAATCCTAGGAAATTCATTTAAATAGATGACTTTGAGGAGATTATTCAAAAAACTACCTTTTTAGAGTGCCTTTTGAGGTTGTGTTCTTTTTTTTAAAAAAAAAATTTTAAATTTTGTTAATAGGTTGACAACAGTCAGAAGACACAAATGTCTTCATAACCTCCAGACAGCTGAGAAGCTACGTAATCTCAGTTTTATCAGAGAATAATACGTCATTATTTTGAGTAGATGTTCTGGATTTTCAATTTCAATCACAATATCAATACTGAAATGTAGGTAAACCAAGATGAACAATATGAAAGAAGATGAATCAAGCGCTCGTGATTGTACTGCTGGCTACAAATCAAGTCACTAAATCATATTATGTATTTAATATTAATATAGTTCGCTCAAATGTATATCAACTCACGTGATTCAAGTTCTATAGCTTCAATGCCTAATCGATGATAGATTTTATATTTAATATTTTCAATTGCATCAACTCCTCGAATAGACTGCCTTTAATTTTTTAAGAAAAATAATAGACAAATAAAATAATGTAGATTGTCATTTATGCATTTCTCTATCAAAAGAATAGTCAGTAAGTTTATTAAAACAATGCGGTTAAATGTTTAGACTAATTCATTTTTTTGCCATTGGTCAAGTTTTATAATTTATGGTTGTTAAAATTCAGAATTGTTAATAGTGGATTGGTTGAAGTTAGATATTATCACCTTTGGAGACCAGCTCAGTGGTCTAGAGGTTAAGCGTTTGAGTGCGGGACCAAAGATCCTGGGTTCTAATCCCGCAAGCAGGATAGTAGATGGGCACTGCTGAGGAGTCTCATACTAGGACGAAACGGTCATCCAGTGGTTCCAGATTTTCAATGGTAGTCTAACATCAATCGATTCATAACCTAAATAAAAAAATTAACGATCTTAACAATCCCATACTGATAATAGTCATTTGTTTTGTCAGATAACAGTAAGAAAGAATTATATTGTTACTTTTCATTGTATTTATCAAAATATTATCATTATTTCTATGGATTCGACTCCTTTCGTTGTTAATATTAGAGAGTATACTTGAATCAAATTCCTTGGGATATGGGCGTCCTATCATAGTTGCCTTGATGTGGTCGTCAATAGCGCAACAACTCAAACTCTTTAATAACGATACAACAATCAGACATGTTGAACATGTCAGTGGCTATTCAAAATCAGAATGTCAGTGTACAAAATGTTTTACGTTCAAAACGAAATGTATTAAGTTCTAAACTTTGTTTGAATATAAACATTAGTATGTAGGTACATCCAACTGATGAATGCGAACTAGAACTAAACATCAAAACTGGATTTCACTGTTAACTATGATTCATCTTTCTCAAAAAAATCATTGTTTAAATAGTTACGAAAGCGATTTACATTTTGAACAAATAATTGAGCAAAACATTTTAACACAATTGAGACAATTATGCTGTACAAGTGAAGATGGATGGCGGCTAGCAGTGGAATCCAGAACGCACATTTCGTCCTATTCGGGACTCATCAGTGAATTCAAACTTCATCTCATTGCACAAGCAGGTGACTACCTGAACTCATTAACTAAATGGATAACCCAATGGCGTTTGAAGCGGACGGTACTGGGATCGAGATTCACATTGAACATCAAATCTGTTATGTTGATACATCCAGATGACCAGTTCCAAATCAGACGAAATGCACGTCCTGGATTCCACTACCATCCATCATTCATCTTTGCTCATAATGCTTGTGAATTAAGACAATATCGATATAATCCTCGCAGGATGCACATATGTCAATAAGAGACTGATCAATTTCAGACCTAAACATTAGTGGGAAGGTACAAGCAAACAATACCAAGTGAAGTTAAGTAATATTTTATCTGTCGAAATGTATTTTTCAGCACTGTACAAACAGCGATTAACACTTCGACTTTAAGAAATATATTTAGTCAAAAATAAGCCCATAGAGAGTTTTATGGTCGTAGTATATTGATAACAATATGGAAGTTATGGGTCACCGGTTTTATAAAGTAAATGCTTCTGGATTTTTTCATATTCCTTAGCAAATCAACTTTGATTTCGGGTTGTATCAGGCTCTGAAGTTGGTTAGAAAACCAGTGAGAACCGGAAGCTCTAGAAGTTATTTCAACCTAATGTGAGACTTTTCATAAGTGGATATTTATTGCTCACCGAGGAATCGACCCATTAACCTTAAATCATTCGGTGACTGTGAGGACTTTATTTGTATAGAATGTAGATTTATTTAATTAGAACTTGTTATGCACTTATTTACAATAAATTGATTTGAGATAGCAACTACATTATAGTGAACACAATTTTTTTGAGAACATTACAATAGTAATGAAACAATATAAAATACAATGTGACCTACAAACGAAGAAATACCGGTTTCTTGATCACTTGACTTCCTCTGCGTCTTGCAACTGTGAAAACTATTTGATCTGTGAACATAAATATGCATACAGGATCTTTTCGTTCCTAGATAACAAAAAGAAAGGAAGATTACTTAGTTAATATCCTGGGAATTAGTAATTTAATCTGTTTACGAAACGTCTGTAGTACACTACTAACAAAATTGTATTGAAGAAGGTTAGAGTGCTATCAATTGTAGACTACTCGTGTGCTCATTCTGAGTGTCCAGACTCTCATCGAAAATTTTTAGTGGTTTTATTCAGTTTTTTAAACGTGATTAGAAAAAGGTTGTTAGAATAATCCTTGAGATTATTCTTTATATGTATCTTTAGTACTTCAGATTGCCTCTGAGATGAATTAAAACAAACTCGATGATATGTAAAGTATTCTATTAGTCTATAAACTATTCATACATCTATATCCATCAGAAATGCTTACATATATAGTATACTTTGGGAGCAATTACCAGAAGAATAGACAATTTTTTTAGTTATTGTGTATGTTAATAAAGTTTGAATCTTCAAATTATTGCTTAAGTTAGATTGATACATCATTCCCTCAGTTCTAAATACACAGCTCAAAGATAACAGGCATGCAGCACATTCATGATTAAGGGAGAATACTCATATAAGAAAGAAAATTCGAAATAAACTGATTGAGAGTACTGAGAAATTCTTCCTTCAATTAGAATTTCTGGAACTGAAAACAATTGTCAACCAACACCAAAGTCAGAATTCTCAATACTAATGTCAAGACAGTTCTATTGTGTGAGGTGGAAACTCGGAGAACTACGAAAGCCATCATCCAGAAGATACAAGTGTTTATCAACAGTTGTCTACACAAAATATTTCGGATCTGTTGACCAGACACTATCAGCAACATGCTACTGTGGGGGAGAACAAACCAGATTCCATCCAGTGGAAGAAGAAATCAGGAAGAAGCATTGGAAGTGGATAGGACACACATTGAGGAAGGCAGCCAACTGCGTCATAAGACAAGCCCTCAAATAGAATGCTCATGGCCAAAGGAAAGGAAGAAGACCAAAGAAAATAATAACTGGAGAAATGGAGGCAGACATAAGAAGAATGAACAACAATTGGATAGAACTAGAAAAGAAGGCCGAGATTAGAGTGTGTTGGAGAATGCTAGTCGTCGGCCTTTGATCCGTTGAGGTTAACAGTCGTAAGTAAGTTGTACTAAGAAATGAGTATTAGTAAAATATAGATAATATTTAAATTATCCAGTTTAATAGTGTTTAACAACAAAATTATTTCTTCATAATAAATGGTAAATATCCTTTAACTTACTTCAACTGAAACAATATCATGTCGAACATACTGACGTGTTGGTGTTAAAGTCTGAAAAATTTTAAATATAAAAAAATAATTCAGAAAGTAAGTTAAAATACTGTAGAATTGCCACTTAAATGATATTATAATGAATTTCAGATGTGATATGCTTACAGTCAATCATAACCAACAGTTACTCTGGCATTTTTGTATACCTGGTCAACACAATCAGATGAAATTACCGAGAAAGATATCATAATGTTAGAAGTGGCATGAAGTGATAAGTATAAACAATATAACTCAAGAAGGCAGAAAGAATGACTCGAAGAAAAATGTATGGAATAACTTAAAATATGAGAGAAGGCATCTACCTCATTGTGATTTATTCTGAGCCATGTCTTTCAATGTTATCAACCATTGATTAGTATAATCATGAGAGAATCAACATGATCTTATAGCAACTCTCTTACACTTAATTTTGTCTACGGTAGACAGTGTTATTCGAACAGTAACAATTTGTCTATTTCTTAATTTTGTTATGATCACTATCATGTCTGTATAAACGAGTATGCTTGATTACATGTGACAGCCTACTCACATATCGCTCAATGAACCATTCTCTTTCCCATATATATATATATATATATATATATATATATATATATATATATATATATATATATGTGCTTGAATCCTATTAATTGCACTTGCCTTGCTTCGCCACGATTCGATTTGACACTGAATACGCGTCTGTATCCGCTCATTAGCCTTTATGCTAAAATTCGCTTGATGCGATAGTAACACTGTTATCCGCTTTATCCAAATATAAAATGCAGTTGCCCCTTAGTATTGCCGTCTGAATGTTTACACCACTGATATTTATTTAATAACGGTTATAAGGGTGGTTGAAAAACGGAGCCTAAGGAATAATCTCAAAGCGAAGTCACTACAATCTGAACCTACCATTATGGTTGAATCCAACAATAAATGACTTTATAGTACATCAATATGTAAGGGAACTAACTATATCCAATATATATATTGATAACGTCATACATAATTTTCACTAACCGTGATTAAAAATGACATATTCATTTAGTATTGTTTGTTTAAATCTTCACACTGATGTTTAGGACTGCAATTGATCAGTCTTTTATTGGAATATGTGCATACTGTGCGCATTGCCTCGATATAGCCTTAATTCACAACCATTATAAGGAAAGATTGATGGTGGCTGGCAGTGGAAACCCGGAGTGAACATTAAGACTGGGATGCAGATACATTCAGCTGATGAGTCCAAAATAGGACGAAATGCGCGTTCTGGATTCCACTGCTAATCATCATCCGTCTTTGCTTCAAATGGCATATGTTGGTTTATAAGACTAAGTTAAACTTATTGTTTACTTCCTCGTTCGGTTCATTTAATTTATCTTACCCTAACATGTACTAATGAATTCCAGGTTACATTAATTTTAATTTTGAGAAAATGTCATCAAAACCTACAATCATCAATGAGCTATAGGATGATTATGACAATAAAGATGTAAAAGGTTTAATGTTAGTGCACTGTCATTGCAGTTTTGCAAAAAGTTGACATTAACTCCCACACTGTGAATGATAGCAATTTATGTCGTTGAAGTAAAATCTTCATCCAAATATAAAACAAACCCTTACATCAAAGCTCTTGTGATCATACTGAACACTTTTGCTTTGATCTGGTGTTTAAACTTAAGCGTTTGTGCTCAAGACCTAAGGTTTTGGGTTCGAACCCCACGTGTGGGATCGTTGGTGTATACTGCTGAGGAGTCCCATACTAGAACTAACTGGCCACCCAGTGCTTCCAGGTCTTCAATGGTGGTTCAACATTGATCTATTCATGATTTCAATTAATAACAGAAAACAGTTGATCTACTCTTTTTTTGACTTCTTCAGTTGAAATTATTTTACTATGAACATTTTTTTTATAGAATAAATAAACAAAATGTATTCTAGATAGATTAAATAAAAGAAATTATATACTTAAGATTAAAGTCAAATGTATAAGTGAAAGTCTAACATTACTTACAGCAGGTGCTAAAAGTTTTTCAATCAATCGAATACCATCTACAATATTTTCATCTTCACCAGCAGTATGTACAGCATTCACTCTTAAAGCTAATCGATGAATAGCACTTTCTGCTTCAACAAGTAATGCATGATCTGAATAGTCTTTAGGAGTTGATTCTAATAAACGCTGAACAAATAATGTAAAGAAATATGAATATTTGATTATAAGAATAGTAAAATCAAACAAACGGCCGTCCAGTGCTTCCAGGTTTTCACTAGTGGTTTAGCTTCAATTGACTCACGCTTTCAACTATTAAAATCCTAAATCTCCACAAAAACCTCTTCTGATAATAATAATCATATGCTCACTAGTGACTGACTTCGAGAGGTAAATTCAGGAGTTCTAGTGAGAAGCAGTGACCAGTGGAGTTCAAACCAGGTCTGTTGTGAGATAGGAACTCACTGAAGACAATTGGTGAAAGGTTGCTAAAAATCTTGGGTTGGTTGGAGTTAGAAATAAAAACCATTGGATGCCGGCTTGGTGGTCTAGAAGTTAAGTGCTCTGGCTCGAGACTGGTAGGTACCGGGTTCGAATCTCGCGAGGCGAAGTCGTGGGTGTGCAATGCTGAGGAGTCCCACAAAAGACTGAAACGGCCGTTCAGTGCTTCCAGGTTTTCTCTGGTGGTCTAACTTCAATTAACTCACGCTTTGAACTTATATTTAGTTATTTATGGTTATATAAGAATTGACTAGAATTAAAAACTCGTTTGAAATACCTTGATTTAGATAGTAGTAATTTTAAGGTGGTTAGTTTTCTGTCTTTAAATGGACATAAAGCTTCGGTGTCTATTAGAAACCACGATCCCACCTCACCAGATTCGAACCCAGGACCTTTCAGTCTAGCGCGCGAGCGCTTAACCACTAGACCACTGAGCTGACAGGCATTCAACGGTGTTAATGTCTAACTTCAACCGATCCACGAAATTGAGCGACACGTCCACCATTGTCTTCAGTGAGTTACTGGATGTATCTGCATCTCAGAGTTGATGTTCACTCTGAAACTCAGTAGCTAAATGGATAAGACGATGGCATTTGAATAGAACAGCACTGTGTTCGAGTCCGAGAGTGAACATCAACTTTGAGATGAAGGTATATCCAGCTGTCAAGTTCCAAATGGGACGAAACGCACATCCTAGATTTCACTGCTAACCACTATCCATTTTTGCTTATAAGTGGTTTGGTCTTGGAACTTTTATTATTTTTCCGAACAACAACGCCAGCTGTGAATTCTAAAAAAAGCGGGGTATGAGAAGTATGGCCAGGGTCACAGAAAATTTGTTTTACCGATTCTGAGGTTTATTGAATGTTCTTGACGCATGTCTGGTCATTGTCTACACATATATTTTAATTTTTCCCGTCTTAGATTCAGACCAAGTTGTTTTTTGGTTAGTTGCAAAAAATTGAGTTTCAATGAGAACATGTGTCTAGTGAAGTTCAACCGTGTCAAATTGACTGACATCATTAAAATCCAGGCTCAGCAGCCAAGAGGTCCATGGATTGACCCCCGGTATTGTCATGGTTACTCAAAGCTGAGGAGTCAGACTCTAGGATAACAGAGCTGTTCAGTATTTCTAAGCTTCCAGTGGTTATTTAACTTAGATCGGTTCGTGATTTTCATATCATTACGTGCTTTCTTACGAATTCATGAATCATAACCTCTCTCACTTGCGTTGATGTTATACAAATCGGGCTTATATGATTGTGTAAAATATTTATGATTACTTGTGCTTATCAAAAAAAAACTGAAAGCCGTATACATATTTTACGTCAAAATCACAAATGTAAAATATATTTCATTTCTAAAAGTGAACGTGGGAGTGAAACCCTTAGATTGATGAAATGAAATACTTTTATCACTCTCCATACGATGTTTTTTTTGTGTTTTTTTTGACATTATATACAATCCGTCTTTTCAGTAGTCACTAGGCATATATAAGCAGCTTATTTGCACCTTTTATTAACTGTATTTAGATAAAGTCGATAGGTATTCATTGGTTACTAACCCAATATTAAACTATCGTACTGTCATACAGTTTTATATATAATCATGCTTTTCAAATTATTAATTCATCGTTTCCCGAGATATTTTTAAACATTGTTTTACATTTAATGTCAGGTAATTAGTATAAGTTTAAACTTACCTTAATAAGTAACTCATATCGGGGTATCCGTTGGATAGGTTGTACAAGAAGCGCTTTCAATGGAAGTTTATTTCGATTCATCCGTAATTTCATCTAATATTTAAAAATGTAAAATAATTCTGATTTTCAGTAATAAGAATGATAAGAAAATGTTTTGCACCCGTGTAAAAAAAGCACATTACCAATATTATCGCATTCAGATAAACTTGTACCTTCCTATTCATTCTTAATGTCTTTTTAACTCTCTTGCTCTATCTCATCAAAGTATATACACATTATTTACTTATTGATGCACGTAATCATATTAGATGTGTAAAAAACACTCAATATGCAAAAACACTACCTACCAATCGGGAGAATATGGCATTAGTATAATGTAATTACTGCCTTTGAAAGATTTTAACAATGCACGCTTTCTGAGTAAAATATTTGACGGCTCGTGGTCGATACTAATAAACAGACATATACTGGAATAAAATACTCTGGTGTTAGCTACTTATATCCAAATAAGTAGTATATCACGGCGGTCGGATGTGGAATGAATTTCAGTAGAAGATCGATAAGGAAAGAACGGTAACGGAACGCAATCGGTATGAAAATGCATGAATAATGGAATCAGAGATGATGGACCGATATTTGCAGAAGAAATGGTCAAGTTTGAGACAAATGATTGATAGTTTGCAAATTAACTGTTTACTGTATGGATGTCAGATTTCACTGAGATAGTCAGTAATTACATTTGATTGTCCCCATTCATGTTCTTGTTCACTATCATACCTATTTAGCAGTTCCTAGACTTCACTGGTAGTCGAATTGGGCGAATTCGCGATGTAAATTATAAAAAACTTAACTATTGTTTCTAAATATTTTATCAAAATATATATCTCAGTCTGTTAGCGTTATGATATACTTTATTTGCAAAAATTATATTTGAAATAATTTCAGAGACTGAAACATAAATAATTCCAACGTTTCATCCAGTTAACTTGTCTAGGCTTCTTCAAGGTAGTAATTAAAATCAAAATTATCATTGAAATATATGATGCTTAACAATTAAACCAAATTTATGCTGTGCTTATACAATCATATTCAATTGTTGATTTTATTAAGCAGGATAACATCAGATAGTGAACAATCCACAATATGAAGATCATTGAATGAATGATCGTATGTGTGTAAGTGTAAGCTTGAGTTATTAATAGTTGATATTAGGTGTTAAATTTGTTTTTATATGAAGGAAAAATAAAAGTGCAATTTGAAGGTTGTTTTTGAATCATCGATCTGCATGTAAAAATGAGAACCATCGAGTACATAATTGTAATGCTGAATTATTCCAAATTAATTTTTGTCAGAATAACGATTCATGCGTGATAAACATGTGGGATGAACATTTGCGATGTGGTAGCTAGTTGAATACTATCTTTACTGTTCAGGTTGTTATTATTAGCCCATGTATACAGCGCTTCTGCTACAGATCCTTCTTTACGTGTCCTTAAACCTTTCTGAAGTATTTTGGACCCTTTGAAAATGATCTTGTGCCCTGATTCTAACTCATTTAACGCTATTGCCGACCTAGTCTCAAATTTCTTTAGATCAAACACGGATTTTGGAACACTTTTTAAACGTTGTTTGTGTTTCTCCAAACTCACATTCAATTGCCATGAAGTTTCTCCCACATCGGCTGCATTACAATCCTGACAGTTGATTGTTGTTCTTCTTCTGGAGACTTATTTTTAAATTTCAATAGTGCTGATCTTATGGTGTCACTAGCCCGAAAATACACTCTTATATTATGTTTGCTTAGAATACTCTTAATTTCTACCGATATCTCTCTGCTGTATGGGATGACCACGGTAGTCTTATATTCTTTCCTATACACTTTAATTTAGTTTATTTATCATTTCTAATAATCTTCTTTAAAAACTCTTTGGGATAGTTGTTAGCCCAAAGTGTAGATAATGTTCCACTGAATTCAGCCTGTTGGTTTTTCTTCTCTGTCATGAGATATTATCTACTGTTATATATAGTAACTATTCATCAGTCTTAAATTAGACGTTTTATACACCTTTAATAGTGAACTGTTTATTCGAGTTTTATAACACAATTTGCGCTATCGAAATTCGTCCAATAGTTATTTTATAATATACGAAATTTGTAGGAAATGTTCATTTCTACAGTTTTCTTTGAAGACAATCAATGATTAAGTGAATATTAGTTCAGAATCTTTGGAGTAAGGTTTATATGAATGTCACGACCCAATGAATTGTCTTCTCGAATAGATATATGGAAGTAGCTATGAATAGATAAGTTCTTCTATAATCCAACGTTAAATGAGGTTATCTCAGCAGAATTTTCAATCTCATCTGTCAGTTTGTGTAACTGATCAACAACCTATAGTACATATGATAGGACAGACCTACTTACGCCTACTACTCCCAATTGAGCATAGGTCGCCGACCAGCATTCTCCAACACATTCTGTCTTGGGCCTTATTTTCTAGTTCCATCCAATTGTTGTTCATTCATCCCATACCTATCTCCATTTCTCGAACTAATGTGTTCTTTGGTCTTCTTCCTTTCCTTTGGCCTTGAGTATTCCAAGTGAGAGCTTGCCTTGTGATGCAGTTGAGTGCTTCCCTCAATGTGCGTCCTATCCACTTCCAGTACTTCTTCCTCATTTCTTTCTACACTGGATGGAATCTGGTTTGTTCTCTTCCACAGTAGGTTGTTGCTTATAGTATCTGGCCAACGGATTCGAAATATTTTGTGTAGACAACTGTTGATAAACACTTGTATCTTCTGGATGATGGCTTTCGTAGTTCTCCGAGTTTCCGCCTCATTCTGTAGTACTGTCTTGACATTAGTATTGAAAATTCTGACTTTGGTGTTCTGAGTCCCCGATGTTCTTCAGTTGTAAAAACGCTGCTCTTGCTTAGCCGATCCGCGTCTTCACATGTGAGTCAGATCTACCCTTTTTCATCAATGATGCTGCCCAATCATGTAAAGGTTTCCACATCCTCCAAAGCTTCTCCGTCAAGTGTAATTTGATTGGTGCATATTGTATTGTATCGGAGAGTCTTGCTTTTCCCTTTGTTTATATTGAGACCTGAAGCTGCTGCTACACTGGTCGTTTTCTCCTGTATTTGTTGTTGCGTTCGTGATAGAAGAGCCAGATCATCCGCGAAGTCTTGATCGTCCAGCTGCATCGTAGCTATCCACTTTTTATCAAATGATAATTTCAAAGCTAAAAGATGCAGACAATCGTCTTCCAAACAGTTCAAGTCCTTTGTTAGAAGCATTTGGTATAATGTTTTTGAGCATAGTTTATGGAGTTGATATGAAGCAAAACAGCAGTAATAAACGCACATTTTGGTTAAACTACGAGTTGTTAATTCTTCTTTGCTAACTGAGTTATTCGGATTGACTTCAAGTTGGGTTTTTCCAGTAATGTTGGGTAGTGCCTAGCACTACAGTTCAGTACACGCGTTTCTTACAGCTTAGTACATCTCTGCAAGATTTGCCTACATCGCAATGTAGATGTTTACATCGTCGCTTGAATCCAGTATCTATCACTTTAAGCACTCATAGTATTATTTACTGAACCATTGAATCTAGATAGTTACTAAATCTTGCAACCAAGTGATAATATTCAGTCAAATTGCTTAGAATACATCTATTCAAAAACAGGTTGATCATCTACAACGTAAAGTTACGAATACTCACAAAGTAGTTTTTTTTTGACTGAACATCTCTAAATAATTTACCATTGCCAGTATGAACAACAACACGAATAGTGGAACAATGAACCTGGTGTCATATTATGTGAAAAAAGAAATATGTGGTAAACTGAATATTAAAGTCATGGGAGAGATTGTTTGAACAAAGATTACAAGCTTCACATCTAAGTAAACCATTTTTGGTTTTTCCCACACAAATCATCTATGGAATCAACGAATACATATATATATATATATATATATATATATATATAAGGCTGTCTGGATGTGAATTATAACACATAAAGTTATCATCTTAGGAAAATTATATTCTCAGGAATGAAAAATTACTTCTCACTAACTGAGGAAGTATAATGCAGGAGATAAATAGATATCTCCCAGTGATTCACAGCTATGTAGATCTGTAATATCTACATTAGACAAAGTATAATCTAAAACGTGCCGTTTACATTCAGGAGAATAAATTTAAAGAAAATTTGAAAAAAAAGTTTGTGACACAAGACGTAGTATTGTTTTTGGGATTCAGTGTATTAATATATATTCTAAACGTTAGAGACGTTTTACAGCTCAAATGTATAGGTCTTGATAGTATCATGTTCTTTGAAGTGAATGCCTACTTCTTGTTCAGAATGATAAGGAGAACTGAGTCATTATGTGGTGTTTGCTACCGATGTCGATAGATATAAGTAGCATGTATCATCAGTCGAAAGTGAGATGTCTAGTGGCGGTCAAATCTAAACCAGTCCGTCATATAAAACCTCGCAACCGGAAGTTTTCATAATACCTCACAAAAATAGTCACCATACGTTTCCTGATGACTAACTATGAGAAATGTTTCTTGAAGTTTCGGTAAGGACTATATGAGATATATATTAACAGTGTCGATCAATGATAGTAGCGCAATATCGCAAACCCTTTAAATTAGGAAATCTAAACCATTAGTGGCCCTTAATCCAATTCCAATCGGTTAGCTTCTGGTTGCTATCGAAACATACATGTCGCCAATCCTCGCATATAATCATCGACTTCAATAGCGTTGGTGAATAATAGTTAAATAAGTCAAATATCAGAATGGATTTTTGAATATTTATAGTTCGAGCAATCGTTTATACGAAAGCGAGGCAAAAACAAAATGACGCACAATGGAGTTGGCTTACTCATCTTCTCCAATCAACGGTTGTACAAACTATACATATTCCGAAATCCATTCTCATATCTGACTCATTTAAATCCGTTATTCGCTAATGTGATCTAAGCCGATAATTGTATACGAGGATTGGTGACATGTATATTTCGATAACAAGCAGCAAAGTATCTTCCTGGAGTCAAATACCGGGTTACTAAATATGTACCTGAGAAGTTCCATAGAAGAACCACATAGCTGTTCAGTGCTCCCCTTGTTTCCAACGTTTTTTTTTTTGCCTCAAATCAGTCGGTGATGTGAAACTTCAAATTCAACAGCCTCCATTTCACTCTACACTACTGTTCCAAGTAATACTATTTATGCATCATAAACTGAAAGCAATGATACGAATACAATTTCTTAAACTCAGTGCTTTACATCCTTAAATTTTTTACTGAAAACATTTAAACAATCTCCATCGAATATCATTCTCATCTTTGTTTGAATGTGACATTGTTGTTAATGTAATACACAATTCCTAAATCTTTGTTAAATTAGCAGATGATGGAATTCATTGATCAGTTGATTTAGAACTGTTAGAAACATTGAATAATGGTTAGTTGAACTGTTAGAAAATTAGTTATTGTACAAGGAAGCGATATTAATGTTAATGTTTATTGTTAAACTAATAAAACTACACCATTTTCTAAGGTTTCAAAATACAACTGTGTTTCAAACAGTTAAACATGGTAAATTATATTTAGAAAACCTTGTAGGTATGTGCTCTCTATATAACTGAATTAGAATCGTGTTATGATGACGTTGTCAAAGATAAACTAGTTTATGTGGAATATAAACAAATTAGTAACTTATAGAGTTGAGATCATGAGTCAATTGAAGCTAGACCACCATGGAAAACCTGGAAGCACCGGACTCCTCAGCAGTGCGCATCCACGAACCCACTCTCGCGGGATTCGAACCCAGG
>NW_017386006.1:1520934-1536503 GCF_000237925.1 Schistosoma mansoni | reverse complement strand
GGATGTCTGATAGCCAGGTCAAAGTTAGTCGGGATTTTCGGTCAATAAGAGAGATTAACCAAAAAATAATCAATAATACGCCAATCATAATAGGCTAGAGAAATTTAGATGAAGAAAGGAAACACTAGTAATTATTTTAACCAATCAAAATGTCATCGAAAGCAACTGTTTTATTGCTTACGTGTTGGCAATAAATATCATTTTTATAGAGTTGAGATCATGAGTCAATTGAAGCTAGACTACCATGGAAAACCTGGAAGCACTGGACGGCCGTTTCGTCCTATTATGGGACTCCTCAGCAGTGCGCGTCCACGAACCCACTCTCGCGGGATTCGAACCCAGGACCTACCAGTTTCGAGCCGAAGCCCTTAACCGATAGACCACTGAGCTGGCATCCAACGGTGTTAATTTCTAACTTCAACTGATTCACGAAATTGAGCAACCATTCACCAATGTCATCAGTGAGTTCCTATCTCACAACAGACCTGGTTGAACTCCACCGGTTACTGCTTCTCACTAGAACTCCAGGAAATACCTCAAGGAGTCAGTCACTAGTGAGCACCTGGGTTCGAATCCCGCGAGAGTGGGTTCGTGGATGCGCACTGCTGAGGAGTCCCATAATAGGACGAAACGGCCGTCCAGTGCTTCCAGGTTTTCCATGGTGGTCTAGCTTCAATTGACTCATGATCTCAACTCTATAAATTAGTAACTATCAGAGAAACAGGGGGACTTGATTGAGTCATTGTATTCCTACTGATATAAAATTTCTGTGAATGTAAACGAAGTTGCATGTAATCATCGTTTAATGGATTGCATCATTTAACTGATACATAAAATACATTTGCACGATAGAGTATGATTATCCTCTAGGAATCATTAATAAAGTTCGGACATATATTAGTTAGGATATAAGATATTAGGATACAAACGTAATGTACACAGAGCTATTCATATGACTTTAAGGTAAATATTTCAGAATCTTTCCAGTTTGGAATTGTGGAGATAGCTAAATTTCATTTAATTGAATGAGGCTAGATATTAACACTGACCTATGCCGGCTAAGTATACACACATGAAACCGAAGGTCTTGCGTTCATGTTCCACTTGCAAGTTCATGGATGCGCAATGAAGAATAATTCCACGCTAGGAAAAAAACAGGTGTTCAGTGCTTTCAGGTTTCCAACGGTGTTCTAACTTATACCAGAATTATTCATTAAAACCAAAATAGTCGAGAGTTATGACATCATTTTCTTATACAATGGTATTTTACATGATAGATACCCTGTAAAAGAGCCATATACATTGTTAACTAATTTGAAATCACATCGAAGACTTGCTTTGCCTTACTGTTAGACGCTAGTTAACTTGAATTATTTGGTTAATTAAGTATCATTATCGTCAAACTACCCATATACGTTTATTTGTATATCACATCGTCTCACTTCCTTTCTTTTAAATTTCCTATCTTATGTTGTTATAAAAATGTGTTATTCAGTTGACACAGTATTTCTTCAAGATTTTTATATCTAAATATTGTTTGATTTTAGAAGACAGTTTAAGTAACTGACTTAAAAGACTTTTCTTCAATACAGCGTTATCATTTAAAATAATTGTTTCGTTTTCTAAAACAACCCAATTCTTAACTACGTGTGATAGTAATAATGTAGTGTGGTCTAATTATATCCACACAAGTAGTATATGGTGATGGTCAGACATAGAATGTATTTTGGCAGAAGATCGATAAGAAAAGAACAGAAATAAAGCACAATCGGTAGGAAGATGCATGAACATGAAATCAGAGACGATAGACTGATATTTGCAGAAGGAATAGTTAAGATTGAGACAATTGATTGTTATTTTTCAAATTAACTGTTTACTGTATGGTTATCAGAATTTAGTGAGATAGTCTGTAATTGGTGTTTAAGTACATTCGATTGTCCCCACCCTTGTTCTTGTTCACTACAATAGTAATAATAATTATAATAGTAATGTAATCAAATAATCCAAATATAATTTTATAAACTTACTTCACAAAATTTCTGAAATGATGATTTTGTATTCCAACATGTTTCTAGAGTTTTTTCAGAATTAGAAAAATTATCTACAAATGTACAATAGCACATAGCAACTGCTTCACGTGAAAACTAGGGAGGAGAATAGAGGAAATGAAAAAAAAAAACAAGGAGAATATTTTTAATATTAAAAAAAAGAAAGAAAACTATGTTTGTTTATTTTTATTATTGATTATTTTTTTGTGTTTTAATGTCCTATCATACTATGGAAATAATTTTGATAAAAAAAAGCGCATTTGTTTACAGTTAATTATTATAAATAATGAATTATTGTTTACCAAGTTAATTATAGGTTAAATTAACAGGATATCGTTTATATTTATATCTTAATGAAGAAAGTCAAATAGTATGATAAATCTAGGTCTAGAATGTCCTACTAGTTATCTTTAACAGTCATATATCAGAACACAGTTTACGTATTGTTGAGTTAGCCCCCAAATGCCCTGTTATGGCCGAGAGTGTGGAGAGCCCGCTCTCCCTCTCAAAATGCTCTCATATGGCCACGCGTATATAGCCTCTGCCAGGGAAGCCCTACTCACTGCCTTCTCGTGGCATTACTGTTGTTTACGAAATCGAGAGGACGAAAAGAGAAAGTCCAGAGCTTTAACTGGCTTGTGGGCACGGAAAGTTAATCTAGGGGAGTTGGTAAACCCTGATTCCAAACCAATGGTGCACATGGGTCCCAGTATCCTGAGGGAACAAATGGCATATGAATCAATCGTTGGTCACCGGCTACCATGGGACTGCATCTCCTTACGATGCTCCACTACCTTGTGGATCAGATCTTTAGGTCAAAGGCTCCGGATGTGGCCCCCTAAGAAAACTGCCTGCTTCGGTTTGGGCACCTGGATAGTATCACAACCCTCACACAAATCAAATGAGATTTGTGTAGTGCGTATGTATCTGGTGCCCCTTTTTTATCAATATTTATGTGTTTAAATAAAATAAATAAATGTTGAGTTATTTAGAAAAGTGGGAAAACAGCAATTAAAGTGACATAATATGATCAGTAATATGGACTAGATGAACACGACTCAGTAAATAAATAATATGCACAGAAAAGTACTATACATCGTATATTTTCTCTTGAACTTGAAGACTACTATGCTATATTCCAAGACAAATAGTTCATTTTAATAAATTCCATTTATTCGTCTAGGTGAATGTACACTTCAGTATTACTTGTCTACTTATCTCTTAATGATGATTTTATTTACGAACAATATATCCCATTATCATTCGAACATAAATTATCATGAAATTAAATGCCTCAGTATTTGGGTTGATAGTAACAAGAGTTTGAAGAAAGTATGTTATGTAGTTAATGAAATTCGAAAAATTAAACATCTTTCGAGTCCTTACTACCCGAAAGTATAAAACCATCTGTCTAGATTAATCATTGAATAAAGCTATTTACATAATGAATGTCTTATTATCTAATAGATACATTCATGCATCTTAGGAGCAAACGTTCGTATCAAGACAGATATTTATGATTGTTGAAGCCATTTGATGGAAATTTTGAGAAATAAGTGATAGTTTTGAGATATTTTAAGTTATTTATGGGTTGTCAAAGTCATGAGCTAACACTAAGGTTCATTACTATGCATTACTAACAATGATCAATATAATCATAGTCTAAATATACGTTCTAAACACTTCATTTACAAACAACATACAGGCAAAAGATTCAAGTTCATTGGAATTCAAACAATAATATGGGAAATGTTTGAGACTAATCCATAGGAAAATGTTTTAAATATGAACAAATTTTTCGGTTTGAAGTTGATATAATCACTTAAAATGGTTCTTTTCTATATATATATTTGTAAATCTGTTCATTTCAATTCGAATTAGATGCTTATTGTAGTGTCGGTTGCTATGTCAAGCCCTCTGAGTTTATTCTGACTTTTAGGTAAGCCAATTTATTCATTCTTCTTGAGTCATATTTCACCTTTTTAATCATTCGCTTACCAACCTTGACTGTTTTTATATGAGCGTATATGTGTTCATTTCTTATCCTGTTCATCGCATGTCTGTAAGTTATTTTTGTCTGACTATGAATATCGATTAACGTTTGAATAAAGTGAGTTGCCTCACTCTCCTTGCGCGTCATTTCTCATCTCTTCACTTTGGTTCTTCAATCGTTTTTCTGGATCAACGATTGTATAAATTACATTTATTCGAAATCCATTCTGGTATTTAACATATTTTATACCGTTGTTCACCTACGCGATTTAAGTCGACGATTATATACGAGAATAAGAGATATGTATATTTCTATAACAATCATTCATACGATCTAACTGGAGTCAGATCATGGGTCATAAAACTATAATGATGCAGTAAAATTTTTCCTTAAGTACATATTTACAAAACAGGTGTTAACATACATTTAACTAGTGTATATATATATACTTTTTCAAATTCTTGACAAAAGAAATGATAGTCAGCTTGAAAAAGAAAGACGAAAACAACTTGAAAGTAGTATAAGAAATTGTTATTGACATCATCAATGAACATATCAGTAGTATTATGAGAGGAGACGAAATAAACAATAATCCTTTTTAAAAAATTCTATGCTTTAAAACTGATATTTTTCGTTCTTAATGATATTTGTTAACAAAAATATAACACTTTTAGACGAATTGAGAAAAATTATATTAAGTAAGAAAAAGAAAATTCAACGAGGAAAATTTTCTTTTCGACGAAATTTCGTCAATGGATAGTGACTAGCAAGGGAATCCAGGACTGATCAATTTCAGTCCTAAACATCAATGGGAAGATTCAAGCAACCACTACAAAGGTGAATTAAACTTCACCCCATTGCACAAGCTAGTGACTATCTGGACTCAGTAACTAGATGGACAACTCTGAGATGAAGACAAATCCAGATGACAAGTCCCAAATAAAACGAAACGCGCATCCTGGATTTCACTGCTAGCCACCATTCATCTTTGCTCATAATGCTTCTGAATTAAGGCAATATCGATGTAATCCTCACAAGATGCACATATACACTAATCCAATGAAAAGACAAATAATGTAATCGAACAGTCATTTCGCTTGAAGTCATAACAACTGTATCATATAATTACGCCGTCATGAAACATTGCAAAGGATTCATAAAGTGATTGAAAAACAGCTGACTGCAGGGTGATATTTGTATGAACTAATGATTCATTGGTACTTGATGTGTCTGATTTTGAATCCCTAATACAATACGTTCGTTTGTGTTCACCTAGTTCTATTTGACTAAAAATGCGTTATTTCGGGAATTATAAGTTCGTATAATGATCCAAATACTTTTAAATATCACATATAGATAATGACTCTTCTCGCCATAACTCAGTAGTACTTTCCTCGACTAATTTGGTGTTTCACCTACTGGTAATAAAACCTCTTTCAATTTATGGTATTCATTTTTCCTCGCTTTCAATTTTACCCTGAATATTAGGGAATTATTCAAATTATGAAGTAGCACTACAAAAAATAATGGAAACCATAATACATAAGTCAATAGATCCGCCTCGATTTCCGAAACTTTCTACTGAGCACTCACCGATCTTCAGAACCCTAGAGGTTGACACTACACTGACGAGTTTATACTCATGATATATATGTGTGTATAAGTACATAGTACTTCATGCTTTTCAGCGACTCCCAGTCAGACATTAATATGTGAAAAAACTAACAGAAAATCGACTTTATCTCCGCATCTAACCACCTAAGGTTTTATGTATTGAAAAGTTTGTTAAGTAATTTTAATATAAACCTTACCATATCGAGCAGCTTATCTCCAACTGTATTTGTTAATTCCCACATTTGAAGTGTATTTAAAAAACTCATATGATACATCAGTAATTCCTGGACTTTAAAAAATATAATATCCACTTGTTGATCATCTAGAATTTTTTCCTGCTTCAGAGGTATCATGTACATCTAAATAAATAAAAAAATACAAGAATGAGTAAACAATATACTTATATTGAATGTTATTGATAGTAATTACAAATAATAAGTCTAAATCTCCTTATAGTACCTAGAAAAGCATACATATAGCTACGGAATAGCCTCAGTGTTCCTCTGAATTCCCAACTGGTGACAATAAGAAATCCTACCCGGTCAGAAAACTACTGAAATAAAATAACATTTATTCAAGAACTGTTAGTTTGATATATTGCATCCAAATTTTTCAGAATGATTGACATTGTGTAAAAAGTTCATCTTAATCATCAATCATAAATCATTCTTTTATTTGACTTTTCCTAAAAAAAATTTTTGTTATTTTGCTCGTGTTGCATTTGTTTAGCTAACTCGTATTCCTTAAAAGCTGAGTGTATAACGCGATGGCGTTTGAAGCGAAAGGTACTGGGTTTGAGTCCCACAGTGAACATCAACTCTGTGATGCAGGTACATCCAGATGACGAGTTCCAAGTAGGACGAAACGCGCGTCCTGGACTCCGCTGCTAACCACTATCCATCCTTGCTTAAAATCTTTAGTTTCCATAAACGTTACTCGAAATATCACTAGTGAAAAATAAATTTAGATAGTAAAAATTAATTAATGTGTAAACTCTTCTACCACTTAACAATCTATAATTACAGTCAATTATCGTGTAATTACTACTGTCAGTTTTATCTCATCCTTTAGTCCTGATCGAGCTCTATCAATCAAGTTACAAAATGACCACAATCTAAGTGAAACAATGTCATATTCAGTACGTTTTTATACATAATTTCTTTAGGTTGGCCTTTATAATAGACAGTAAATTTAAATAAACAGTAAAGAATAAAATGTTTTGAAGCAGACTTTTATATAGCCACATTATATAATACTGATTATACGATCTAATACAAACATCAGTTAACAAGCACAATTCCTAATTCAAAGTTCCAATACAATCTCCATAAAGTCAATTTTACAGACTTTACTTTATCGGCTGTTTAACTTGACACTTAACTAATAATATGGCCAGACATCTATGCTGCTACTTCTTGTTTAAGTTCTCTATAAGACTGGATATTCATCTCAATGTGTTACAGGCAATCATATGATCATTATCCAAATTAGTTTTAATGATAAAGTTGATTGAAGGACGAGACTAAACTATACTGCCGAGCCAATCAGAAGCTTCCACAGGTTTTGAAGGTCACGGCTCTAAGTTCGGTACCTGATGCTTACGTACGTTCGGTTTACAGCGGATTTTAGGGAAGACGTGATAATTCAGCGTCTACAAGAGGAGTGATCATAAGATTTTGGCGCGAAATTTAATTATCCATTCGGATAAATAGAGTTTTGGCATTATAGCTAATGTCAGTTCGTGATGAAAACCCTAAGTATAATTCCTAGCCTTAACCATGAACTGTAAATCATAATTTGAATTCTTCACACAGGTTTATAACCCTCATTTGGTCTTAGTTATTATGTTGACACTCTCAGGATCACTCTAGCGTAGCTCAAAGGTCGTTCATAACTCATAGTCTCACCCTTAACCATAAACCCTAACCCTAAACCGTAAACTATACCAATATACCAACAACATTGAAGCTATGTGGTCGAGGCTAAAAGAATTTTTGAGACCTTATCATGGTTTCAGAGGTCGACGACTATGGAGCCATATGGATATGTTCCTGTACCGTATGCATTATGATTTTAGAACTTCTGAACCTATATCTGACCTTGAGAAGTTTTTGAGTCATGTAAAAGAACAGTATCCCCTTTAATTTTTGAGTTTTGTATAATATATATTTACTGTATACTAACTGTCTTGTAATTGGCTAATATTTCTCAATGTCATTTAAGATTCGTTCAAAGGTTGTCAGTATAGTTTAGTCTCGCCGATTGAAGTTCGATCATCATGATATAACTTAGATATATATATCTAACATAAATAGATAATTTCATATAACATTTGTACAAACCAATATAGTTTAGTCTTATTAACCAGTAACTATGGTGATCTTAGGACTAACAGTTTATTAAATTTTTCTTAGACAAGCATTCAAGTTTTTTGACATCAATATAAAAATATAAAACAGCTGATACAAGAATATCACAAAGACTTCAACAACGATCAGAATAATATTGATTAATTTGAAATAATGATGCAATAATTATTTGCATTCCTTAAATGCATTTCGGTTACTTTTGGTATACATTTATGCGTAGCAAGTTGTATATAATATATATACATATATTCGTTGAGGTTAGACATTAGGACTGTTGAATGTCAACTCAGTGGTCTAAGGGTTAGGTGTCAGATCCTAAGTCCGAATCGCGCGAGAGCGATCGTTAATGAACACTGTTGAAGAGTTCCATACTAGGACAAAATGACAGTCCAGTACTTCCAGGTTTTCCATGGTGGTCTAGTTTTAATTGGCTCATGATATTTAACTTAAACATTTAATCATGTTTGTTAAAAATCTTCGCGAAAAACAACCTAATATGATATTAAAATTACATTTCTTTTTATTGTTTTTATGATGTAAAATGTTTACATAAAACTGTTGACGAAATGTTTTTGTTAATTAATATACATGAAAAATGAATGTACATCATTGATTCCCTACTGTGCAGAAACATTTAACCAATTACTTGTAATCAACTTGAAATTTCTTTAGTTCAAATGAAAAAAATTTCAGACATAATAATTACTATTTTGAAAACAGGGTTGGATGGAGAATGCTGGTGTGCGGCCTATGCTCCTCCACGAAGGTTAACAGGCGTAAGTAAGTAAATATCCGAAAAGAAATCAATGAAAATAAAAACAATGTGAATATTGCTTTGTTATTGTCATGTACTCCTTTGAGGTTAATATACAAGACGGAATATAAAATCAAGGTGTTCTTGAGAGTATAACCTTATTTAAGTATTCGACAAGAATACAGTGATTAGATTACTTTTTTGATAAATTGCATTTCTTATACTATATTGTGGTGTGGTCTACTTATATCCACATAAGTAGTGTAAAGTGATGGCAAAAGATCGATAAGGAAAGAACAGGACTGGAGCGCAATCGGTACGAAAATGCATGGACAATGAAATCAGAGAAGACGGACTGATATTTACAAAGGGAACAGTTAAGATTGAGACAATCGATTGTTAATTTGCAAATTAACTGTTTACTGTAAGGTTATCAGAATTTAGTGAGATAGTCTGTAATTTGTACTTAAATATATTCGATTGTCCCTATCCGTGTTCCTGTTCAGTACGATATTACTAATACACATTGTATTAGGCAGACTCTATACCGTTGTAGTTTATTACAATTGTTTCGATAAATTCATTTTTGAAGTAAACCACTCGTAAGAATATACATTATTAGTTACTCGTATGTTTGTACAAAAAAATCCAGCGATTGGAAAGGACTCTTCAATAGGAAATGATATCGGCCCAAAAATCACTGAAACACTATTGAATTAAAACCACTTTTATTACATCCAATAATAAGTTTATGGCAAACTCAAGTTGACCCATTCTACTTGTATTGGGTTACATCAATAAACATTTTGTAAACAATCTTCATTTGATGATTTGTCTAAAACAATCAGTCTGTCAAATGAAATGTCTCTATCCCTATTATGAAAAGTAATCTAATTGTGAAGCTATCGCACCTATTCTAAATAACAATAACAGGTGAACAATCAAACCACCTAGTTTAGAAAATGTAACATCTAATCTTTTACATTCATTTGAAAGAATGTACTATTAAAGTTTCATTATTATTGATCTTAAAGGACAAAAACTTTCGATTAATAAATGATCACTTAAAAACTTTGGATCATTCTTTCATGATTAATATAAACGATCAGCTATAATAATACTTCTCTTTTGTAACTATGCTATTAAAGAAAAGGAATGACATAGAAACAATAAGATAGTATCCTTGCTAATTATTGATTTCATGAAAAAAGGTTATTAATTTCTTTGATGATTAAAAATACAAAAAAAAAAGAGAAAACATGATATACCATGATACAAGATAGGAGAAAACATGAATACAATCAATAAATTTGATGTACACCATAGAGTGCAAGTACAAAAAAAAGTCCTTTACATTGTTTTTATATTATATATTTCTTTAGAATGAAAAGAAACTATGCACCTTTATACATTCTTATATACTTAAGGGTAAATGTTCGCATAGATACATATGTATTTATATACATACTATACAACATACCTTCACAATTTTGTTCTATTACAAAAGTTTTACTATTTTATGTACAAACATTTACACAAAAACGGTAACATAAGACTCTAATTATTGATGAAAATTTATCTTCCCAAAAAAAAAATTATTGACTAACTTAAGACAAATGAAATGATTACCTTAACTAATGTGAATGTCAGAATTAAAGTGTAATTATTAACCGAATTGATTGGCCATTAAGTTCGTTTCAATGATGTAACCTTAACTAAATTCATGTGACTAAAATAGTTCGATTTGGATGGTAAACTAGTAAGAGAGAAATTTCTTTCTAGTTGTTTTTTTTTAATCTTTATTTGTACTGAGTATTTTACAAGACATTCATGAATCCCATCAAATAGTTCTTCGAAATCAATGAATACCACATTGAAGGAAAAAATTCCATCAAATTTCTGACCTGTAAGATTTAGTGGTAATATCTTTGGTTATATAAATCTCTATTGAATTTTGTAGGTTACTGTGGGACGAATCACATGGAACAGAATTTATGAAATGATAATTATCAACTGTTTAACATTCATTCTATAAACACCATGTACTATATAGTTGTTGAATCAATAAACTAAAATTTACAGTAGATATTTACATTTGCATAGATTGAGGAAGCGTAGATGTTTGTAATTATGGTGACTAACAGTGGAATCCAGGACGCGTGTTTCGTCCTATTTTGGACTCGTCCGCTGGATGTACCTGTATCTCAGAGTTGATGTTCACCCTCGGACTCAAACTCAGTACCGTTCACTTCAAATGCCATTGCGTTATCCACCGAGTTACTGAGTCCAGATAGCCACTAGTTTGTGCAATGAGGTGAAGTTTAATTCACCTGTGTATTGGGTGCATGAATATTCTCACTGATGTTTATGACTTCAATTCATCAGTCTCTTATTGGCATATGTGCATTCTATGCGGATCGCCACGATATTACTTTCAGTCACAAGCAGAGACTGATCAGTGGGAAGTTTCAAGCGAGCAGTACAAAAAAACTAGATGGTTGTTTATCTTAATTTGTAGGACCAAAATATTTTTATAATATTGATGTTCGTATGATAGATGTATATTATTTACAATTTTGTAATACATTTGTACCACCTCATCTACACGTATCTATGGCTAACTATTCTGAATAAATATTCAACTATACTTTCAATTTTTTTAAAAATACATGATAAAGCTATAGATGATAACCTACATTGACTAGAGTAGTTAATGCATTGACATATTCTTTTTCAACATGAATAAGTTCTTTAACAGCATGCCGTCTTTTCGACTGAAAAGAAAAAGAGAAATAATATAAAACATTCGAAATAAACATTTTATAAAGGGGAAAAATAGGATTTAACACATCAAGCCACTAAATATTGATGTATTTCAAATTGTTGTGTACTGTCGGTTCTATGTTAGGCCCACATAACTTATTCTAGCCTCAGAACAGATCAATTTATCCATTCTTTTGAGTCATGTTTTTCGTCTTTGATGGGCAATGAGTAGATATGGTAAACGTGGGAGGTCTTGTGCTAAGGTCAAAACGCGATCAGTCCGTACTGGTCTGCAGTTCTTAATTGGTTGGGTCCATCACCATCAACTACGCAGAACGTCTCGGGGCTGGTGCCCCTTATTATTTGGGAGCTGTCCTCGAGTACCCGGCAACTGAAGTTCTTGAGTTGGTTGGCATCGCCAATCGTGACAACAAGAAAACTCGGATTATCCCTCGCTACTTACAACTGGACACTCGCAATGACGAAGAGTTGAACAAACTCCCTAGTGGCGTAACCATCGCTCAGGGTGGTGTACTGCCTAAAATCCAAGGAGTGTTGCTGCCCAAGAAGACCGACAAGGTGGATTTTTAAGTGCTTCGACCGTTTAACTTGAGAGCTAGAATACGTTATGTGGGCTTAACATAGTAATCGACACTACGATTGTTTCAATATTTTTATGCATTTGAAAAATATACAATATTTTTAAACTTAAAGTTACTTTACCTTTGTGAGTTGAAAAGAATTACAGTTCATCATTAAATAAACTTTATCGAAGTAAAAGAAGGAATTCCTTGTATTTATCCAAATTTGTCATTCTTACAACAATTACATATTTACTACAAGTTTATGTTATCTCGAGTTAAGCTTATGTGATTTACTCCAATATTTTTCAAGGGGCTTAATTTGTAAATTTTGATTGCAGTTGAAACATAATTGAAAACCAGAGATCATTGGATATCTGTGTAGTCCTAGAATAATTACCTAAACAGTTAACAACAACGACCTTACCAGGGCTCCAACCTAGAGTCACCAAGCTTTCCAGTAAACGGTTGGAACTTATATGTTAGCTACTAATGGTATAGTTTCAACTTGGATTATTTACAATGTAGCGCAATGATCGCCCATACCTGTTGACAACTGTTAAACTCTGTTTTGTTTTATTATATATACATATATAAGTAGCTGACTAAATACACTCAGTCTTATTATAGTTTTCACTCTATGCTAGATGTATTTACTTCCAATATTTTGCTTACATTTTCATTTGACCAAAAGCCGTTTTGGACATAAACCAGATTCGAAAATATATTTTTTCATAAACAGATAAACGAAGACATAATTTTTTGGTGGAGTTTTATTCTCTGACCTGGATGGTTTGTTCGTGGAACTGAATGATATCATCAGTACAAACTTCAAGTAGAAGTCAACTTCTACTGATCATGTCATTCAGAAGAATGATGAATGCTTCACGACTGAACCATCCATCTCAGAAAACAAAATTCCACAAACATCATCCACCTGAGTTACAAATTTTCTCCACCATCTCGAGGACATAACAAAAAATACTCTGACAATTGTTTCACACTTGTCTAATACAAAGTAGCTTGGTTTTCATCTTCGGTCAAGTCGTGATATTTGAAATGTAATTTTTGACTTTCTCAGAAACTGTAATTAGTATCTTATGTTATTCAAAATACGTATACTGTTGCTAAGATAATGTATAAGGTATCTTTTCTTTTAAATTCGACGTCATCATAGATATGGTCGATAGCATTATAAGAACTTCAAAGTGTGCCTCTCCGATGTAACATAGTAAATCAAATTCCTCGTTTGAACTGTTGATAGAGCTGTAGTCTTGAGTCTTTGTTTTGCAACATTATGACTGGCTAATGTCAATGAATCTGAAATCAGAAGATGCAAAAGTTAGGTCAAAGTACAATACTTTTACCGTAATTTTAAATGATAACGCACACTGGAGTTCATGGATTCTTATTCTGAATAATATAACGACTACATAAATTAGAATTCCTTGTAGATTATTAACACTGGAAACCTGTATAAGTACCAACATAAAATCGAGAAGCTAAAATGCAAAAGTTCAGTACTGTTCCATAACAAACGCTTGACAAAATCAATGGAAAATAATGAAACTTTTCCGTAAACCCACCAATAATAACACAGTTTTATCAGATGATAAATTATCTGACTGAAGATGTTTTGCTTCATCTGAATGTAACAGTTGAGAACTATGTTTATCACCCTCGTTATTATTTTTTGATATTTTGGAAATGGAATGTAAAATGGTGGTATTAGCTGAATTCAATTCTTCTCCAATAGAATGATCTTCATCTGCTGTTTGTGTATGACCACTGCTACACCCTCCACCAGTTGAACTACTACCTCCAGTATCTAAAGATGGCAGTGAACTCGAAGAACCTAAACAAGAAAAAATAATAATAAATTAGTCATGTTTTATAATTTCAAGTAAGAATATCCAACCATAATCATCAATTTCTTGACTTGACAGTCCAAAGTTTTTAGTATATTCGTGAAAATCTCAGGTTTATGTGCTGATTTTATTAGCGTAAACAGTTTGTTAAATTTATCCCTTTCATAGTTTATGTTTTGAATCGAATTTATTCAGACAACCACTGTAATTTTATCACCATTTACAGTAGCGAGATGTAGACAATGGTAATTAATGACTAGATTTAGACCATTTTACACTAGATTATGAATAAAACATGCTCTCCATGGAGTCTAATACCATAACTTTGAGCGTTGAATTCGTGGGTGCTCAATACTGAGAAGCTCCATGTTGGAAGAAGCAGTTATCAATTTCTTTCTGCTTTCCAAAAGTTCTCAAACTGAAACCAGAATTTTTCATGACAAGGTACAGTCTTTTAATTGTCATGTTACGAAATAATTCATGTGACGTAAGTATGCCAACTAGTTTAGATTATTTTACTGATTCATTTGCAGAACTGTTTGTCTAAATGGTGATCAACAATATAACTAAAGTTTGTACGTTCTAATTGTTATAATCAATGATATATTACTGATCATTCAACTTTATTTATGAAGTCATAATGATATTTTGTTTAGTAAACATATAGAATATTAATTCGAGTCCACAGATTACATCATGTCCATTTATAAACTGAATTAGTTTTATATAGTTGAGATCATGAGTCAATTGAAGCTAGACCACCATGGAAAACCTGGAAGCACTGAACGGCCACTTCGTCCTATTGTGGGACTCCTCAGCATTGCGTATCCACTATTCCGCCTCGCGAGATTGGAACCCAGGACCTATCAGTTTCGCGCGCGAGTGCCTGAAGTATGAAAGCTAACTATTACTTTCATTATGATGGGACTTAAAAATTTTCAATTCAGAGGATTACGATACATTTGAAGAGACTATGTGTAAATAATCTTTACCACGGGGAAGATTTATAGCTTATTTCAATGACGACTATAAAAATAGTATTGAAGTATATTGGAAAACATTGAGGAATTTACAAGCAAATATCTATTGTTGATCTTAACCATGCAATCTTGAAGAAACTCAATTTAATGTAAACGAATTAATTCCAAACAGAAAGTTCCAAAATATGTAACCTCGATCGGGTAAAATATATCCATAATTCTCTATGCCTTGGATATTCTACGTGTTCTATGTATTTAACTATCTAAGTATATTGATTCGTCGACTCATCGCTTATTATCACGTCTTTATTGTGAACTTTAAAACCAGTTTAACCGATTTACTTTGTATGATAATCTGAAGTAATATAACAATTTTGTCAAGTTCTATATTGTTTATTACTCTAAATTATCACAATTGATTGATCACTGGGTGGTGATCAATGTCATGAGTGTCAAGTCCTTCTTAGTGCTGATCGAATGCTATCGATCAAGTTGCAATATGGCCACTAGTCTAGGTGGCTCGACACTGCGTGCACTATGTTGAGTTAAGATGGTGGTTGGAGGTAGTTAACAGGAAACCCTGGACCCGAGTTTCGTGC